>NC_056730.1:1088929166-1089139166 GCF_019279795.1 Protopterus annectens | reverse complement strand
GGCAAAGGCTTTCATCTATTTCTTCTTCTTCTGTTGGCTTTTCCCGGTTCATCTATTTAATATATTTTATTTTTTCATTAAAGAAGTATACATTTCTAAGCAAGTTGTAAGGGCAAAAGAGACCATCTATTTAATATATTTCATTTTCAATAAAGAAGTATTGATTTATGAACAAGTTATAAGTGCTTGATTACTCTGAAATCTTAACTGAGATTGGTTAAAGTTTGTGACTCCTTTTTCCTAATTATAAGTCATCAGCTTCATTGCTCAAAATGTACCAGCTTTCTTTGTGGTTTAATGTTTTTCCTTCAGTTTTTTTTTTTTTTGTTTCTCTTGTATAGTTTGTTTATGTTAGTGGTCTACCATTGTTTGTTGGGTTGTGTTGATCTGCTGGCAGAGGTTTAGGTCCTTCCTTCTGCTGTTAGCTGAGCTATTTGATTTACTGATATATATTGAGAGCAAGGGGCACTAGGTCTCTAATAGCATGGTAGGTAAGACACAGATTCCCCCTTTAGGAGTCTGTAGGACACAGAGCATAGAGACAGAGCTTCCAGCCTGACCCGCTAACTAATGGTCTTAAGGAGGTGATCTTTGTTGTTAGTAACCTCTGGTGCTTTTCAAGCTTTTTGATATATTGAGTGAGGTACACACCAAAGGGGGTATTACAGTCTATAATACATCTAATCAGTGCTGACTATAAGGGGATGATGATGATATCTTTGGATATGGATGATATACCTTTGGCTATTAAATGTCAAAAGTAGTTTTTCTAGACTATAGTTCTTACATGATGATCATAGGAGGCGTAACTTTCAACCCAAGTACCCAGATCTCTGACTACTTTTTGATTAAGCACTGGAATATTGTCAATGCCGTATGTGGAGTATGGGGGTTGTTTGCTGAATGAGGCAACACTGCACTTTTTCACATTTAATTTGAGACCATTATTAGTACACCAGATATTAACTAGGGTAAGCTGTCTGAAGGTTACAGATATTGAGTGGAGGTCTTTAAAATGATGCCTAATTTGCTGATGTCTGCAAATTTGTTTAACCATTATTCCTGGTTTAGAGTTTCAAGGTCAGAAAAGAAGAAATAATTAGTTCCCTGGGGACCTCAACTGGTATCTGTGGCACTATTCAAAGAGGCATCTGCCACATTAACTAATATGGATTCTGTCTCTTACCATGTAAGGATCAGTGTTTATGACTATTAGTTTGCTTGCAATGTCAGCACAGTGTTTGGAACGGAAGGCTCTGGCCAAAGCAAAAAAAAAAACATGGACAGCATGATCACTTTTAAAAGTTTGTGTGAACTTTCTCAGAAAAATCAACTAGATTTAACGGGCAGGATCTCGGTCTGACAAAACCAGATTTTTGGGGGTCAAGCCTAATGAGATTTCTGATATCATAATTTTTTAGACTGGTTATAATATGCTACATTGCTTTGCATGCCTTGTGGGGAAGCATCAGTTGCTGCAATACTCTATGATTTGGTAGAAGAGACTCTGGCTAAGAATATGTTTAATAATTGGAAGAGAGGTTCAGGGAGAGTCTGTTTGGCACTATTAATTAAGCACCCAGGTATGTTGTCAGATCCCACTGAGGAAGTGCTTTGAGTCTTTGACAATTCTTTAGGAAGATGTTCTTTTATGATAATAGGGGGTTTGAGGGATTCTGGGATTAGTGGAGTGTAAATAATGGTTTCACATGTGAAGTTTTCTGTAAACTTGTTTGCTAGTAAATTTACAATATTATTCAAGGCAGAGTGGGTGGTCCCATTAAGGATAAGAATAGAGCATCAACGTGTATCATTTCTTAGTTTATTAGTATAACTAAAGAAGTCCTTGCAGATATCTTTTGCTATAGATGCTAACATCTATTCATGACTTTACTAGTTTTAATGGTGCTTTTATAGATTCATAGGTTTGTACTAAGCTAATGACCACAAGGCCCTTTTTAATCCTAGCCATGTATCCAAAATCTCTGACAAGTTCTGTCCAACTACACTTGAATTTGATTGGGGGGAACTCTGATTCACATGGAAGTGAAGCCTGTTCCAGAGAACGGGTAGTCTCTGGGATACATACCTGTCCTCCAGCAGGTCTTATTTATATCACAGGCAAGGTTTAAGTCTGTAGAATGGGTAATTTTGCTGTTGTTTGTTTTGCAAATATGCGGGGCATCCATCGGAGTTGGGTCTTACAATGCCTTGCATGCCAGGCATAGATCTTACCTCAACAACTTGTAAGAGACAGACTACAGGGATAGGGCCTTGAGGTGGTCTGCAAAGGACATGTCACTTATACCCTGTATTCTTTTAGTAAGGAACCTCTGTGGACATTCCAATTGTTGTATGTATCTGGTTAGTTACATACCAAAGGGGGCATTGTACTCAATGATAGTTCTGAGAAATGCTGAATACAGTGGAACAATGACCTTCTTGGAACTAGATCCCATACTTTTGTTTATAAGTTGCACAAAATAGAATAATTTCCTCACTACTGTAGACACGTGATGGTCAAAGGGTTGATTGCTGTCTATGTGTGTTCTCAGGTCTTTGACTACTGGGTCAACTCTTAGGGATGTGTTGTCAATATGATATTTACCAGGGATGGATGATTTCCCAAAGGATACTGTTATGCATTTCTTGGCATTTAGTTTTACTCCCAGAGAACATTTGTGTTAGTGGGGGATTCTATGACTGCTCCTAATTTGCAGTCATCTGCAAATTTAGTCAGACAGAGGCCACTGATAAGTAAATGCTAAAAAGGAGAAGTCCCAGGACTGTTACCTGAGGGACTTTGCCTGTGACTGGCCTCTTTGAAGAGGTGGATACCCCAGTTCTAACTTCCTGGGTCCTGTCTGTGAGCCAGCTGGCTATCCACTGGATGACAAAAGGGTTTATGCCTAACCTCTTGAGTTTGTCAACAATGCCCAAGTGAGGAATTGTATAAAATGCATTGCTTCAGTGACCTTCTCAAAGAATTACACTAGGCTGAGTAGGCATGATCTACCCTTGACAAAACCAAATAGGGTTGGGTTCAGTGTCTGAAGGTTTCCTATGTTATTATTGATAATTTCCATGATAATTCTTTCCATGACTTTGCATATGAGAATAGTGAGATTTTTCAGTCTGCATTTTCCAGGGTCTGTAAATGGCTCACCTTTGTGCAGTGGAATGACTTGTGCTGTTCTCCATTTATGAGGCATGAAGCCTGTTTGGAGGCTACAGTTAAATAGCAACTCCAGAGGGCCTGATAGAGCATGTTTCATGCTATTTAGAGGAATACTGGGATATTATCTTCACCCACTGATGCAGTGTTCTTGGCCTTAGTGAAAGCATGAAGGACCTGTTCCTTAGCGATAGTAGGTGGTTTACTACCAGTTCCTTGGTAATAAATGTTATATTTTATTTGTTCTGATGAATTTTATAATTACTGCATCATTTAAGGAATATTTTGTTTCTCTTGTTGTATAGCTTGTTTATATTAGTGGTCCATCAGGAGGATTTTATTTTAAAATTACTCATTATATTTAGCTTGATGTAGGAATGCAATTTATATCCATTTGTCTAAGTGAGCATAAAACTCCTTCATGAGGCCAGCTCCTGTGCCAGGATCTAAGCTGGTGATATTGAGGGTAAATTTAAAGATTTCATTATATAATTGTGGTACAGCGGTAGCGTTGTTGCCTCACAGCAAGAGGTTCTCCTGTTCGATTCTCGGCTGGAGTGCCTTTTGTGTGGAGTCTGCATGTCCTCCCCACAGTCAAGAGGCATCCAAAAGACATGCCTGAATGGGCGTGCCTTCACTGAAGGTTGGGCATCGGGCTGGCAACTCGGCACCATAAAAATCTACTGCCAATCATTAGCGGATCGGAGTTCTGCTGTGGCGACCCCTAACCGGAAAAAGACAAACAAACATGAAATTCACCCTTTTGAAGTAATATTTTTGACAGCAAATGTCACAAGTTTATGGTCCAGCTTATATACATATACATGAAGTAAGACAAAGTTGGACCAATGAAACAGGGCATTAGCAAATACCATGACAGAAGTCAAATAAACTGGAATATCCGTTAAAGCCTTTGGAAGCACATGCCCTGTTGAAACTCTAGAAGCACCATATTAAACAAGCACTTATTTATGTAGAGTATGTCTCTACAACTAATCCTGCAGTGTGTCACCTGATACTATTACTATACTATCCGTATATCAGAAACAGCTTAAGATGTTGATCAAGGGTTGGTAGTCAGGAACAAATTTTTTTTCTTACACCCTTGAAGTACACGTGATTCTATCCATGTGCTTCAGACTGTACCAGAAAAATAATATCTTGGTGCACGTGTATTTCCAAGTTAAACAGAACTCCCACATTTGCATTGTATATATGTGCCCATTCACATGATACAAACTCACAAACATGTACAAACACACACACATGCACACACTCACACACACACACACACACACACACACACACACACACACACACACACACACACACACACACACACACACACACACACACACAAACACAAACACACATACACACATTCATAGGTTAATAGTTTTGACTGACAAGTGTATGTATTGCTCTTCAAGAAGTCATAACCCCATGTTGATATTTTCAGCCTCTTCCCATATATGTGCCAAAGTTATTTTTTGAGGTGTATAATGACAGACTTTTTTGTAATTATGAAGGAAAAATGATTCTATAATATTGAAAGTGCACTGTAAAATAAGTAATCTTTTTCTTTTTTTAAGATTTATTTTTATTACTAGTTTGCCCTACTCCCATGCTACCTCCCTCAGCAGTGCATTTTTGGCATAGGCTTTCAAGTAGGATCCAATCAAATATCGGCATATACACCAGCCAGAGGTTACCTGTTAGTAACCTATAAGAAGCCTTAATAAATAGTTCAGGTTTTCCAGCTCTTGATTTTGCTACTAAGGGATCTTTGTACCTTTACATGTAGTTTCTGGTGGTTTGCTTAGAAGTTATAAAATACAGCAATTAATTTATCCACGAGACAGTGCAGGTGAGTTATGAAGTGATACACTGATCTCCCAAGAGTAGTTAGATATGTCCTTTAGAATTAAATGGACTACAGTATATGGTTTGCTAACTTTAGCAGAAAAGGGAAGGTAAACTTTTAACTTGCCTACTGTTGTCTCAAGATATTTAATGACAGTGTTGCGTTTATGGTTTTAATGTTATTTTTGCAAATTCTCATAATTCTACATATACTGACAATAAAGGCAATGTTATTGCTTTTATACTGTGTGAAATTATTGTAGAGTATCTTGCAGAGCTTAGGCCTTTTTGCTCAATTAATTATATTATATAGTGTGCAGTCATCAGCATATTTGGTTACCTACAGCCCATGCCCACTTTTGTATCTGTGAAAAGTAATACAAAAAGAAGAGTTCTACGTGCAGATTACTGTGGGACACCAAAGTGATTTCTGCTGAGGCAGACATGTAACGCCCCTCCACCTTATGTTGTTCTGCCCTGCTAATTAACTGGTATTTATCCAGTAACAAATAGGTTGGCATTTAATGCTTTTAATTTGATTATTATTTGGTATATAAATGTCAAATATACACTGACGCAAAGTGACACACAGACACTCACATTTTTTGAGATATTATGTTGTGACATAGGGTACAGACTGCCATCCCAGCTTGCTGGAATTTTGTAAACAATTATATGTCATTTGATTTATATAGAAATGTAACAAAATGAGACCCTGCCAGCCCAGCTATCTGGAATTTTGCAAATAAGCCTATGTCATTTGTGAATATTGATATGATTTATACAGAACTGTATGTTATGTACTGAGCTAAGATGTATCCACAGTGTACCCTGTTGGAACATAGAGGATTAACCTGCAAAACTTAAGAATAGTTGAGGTTAAGTTACTTTATAGCTGGGCCATACAAAATGTTATTTCTCACTTTCAGTTCAGTAGTAGACACAATGTCTAGAGCTAGAAGTTTTTGTATTGTCTTAGGGAGAAGTAATTACTATGTTTCAAATGTTAAAGTGTTTTATTGTTTTATGACTTCCAAGATCTGCAAAGATCTGAGAGATACGTATTTCTAACACAGAGATGTTAAATTCTATTAAGTTTCTGTTAAGCCTGGCAACTGAAGTCAGGTGACAAAGAGTGATGTCATCCAAGCTGGCCCAGCAGTAATGTTTGATATTAATTTGGGAACTCTCTCAGAGAGAGAGAGAGAGACTGTGCATTTTGCATTTTGTCTTGGACGTAGCAAGAACATTCACTCATCATCATTATCTGCACTTGCTTGGCTCTGTAAGTAAGTTCTTAGGGCATAGTAACTCTTCTTACATATCAATAGGAATATAGTAAAGATTAGTTTAGATGTTTTCTGTATTTATTTGAGAATGTCCTGTAAAGTTGTTTTAAAATATTTCCTGTGATTTTGAACTCTGAAGTAACTGTGTTGATTGATTGAGTATTGTCTTGTTTTTATTATTTATTATTAAATATATTTAAACCTGTCTTTGTGACTGATATTTGTGAGACATATTTAAGCTCTTAAAGTACTTGCATATGTATTTGGTGACACTGGACAGGCCACTCCTAATAGCCTGGCGCTTAGTCAAAACTACCAATTGGATTACTAGTAACATTACACAGCAGGATTGAACACCCCTTGTTAAGGGCCTTAAGTAGCCGATAAAGAGTTGGCTGATGGTAGCTGGAACTACCTTATAGTCTGGACAAAAGGGAGCATAGCTAGTAAACCTGTGCCAGCCTTTCCCAGGTGTGTGTATATGTGTGTGTGTGTGTGTGTGTGTGTGTGTGTGTGTGTGTGTGTGTGTGTGTGTGTGTGTGTGTGTGTTTGTATATCAATCAAATATCAAAGTGTGTGTGTGTGTGTGTGTGTGTGTGTGTGTGTGTGTGTGTGTGTGTGTGTGTGTGTGTGTGTGTGTGTGTATGTCAGCTACTTGGACGGGGACATGATGCACTGGTTGGACAGAGAGGGTGCTGGAGGTTTTAACTTGGCCAGTCAGCTGAGATCTGAACCCTATAGCTGTGCCAGTGAGGAATCTTATCGGGATCTGGGGAGAGAGGGAGAAACCAGCCCCAAACTGACTGTGATCTCTGTGTGCTCTTAAGGGGAATTTCAATTTACTGTGTGTGTACTTGTCATTCTCCCTCTATGTATGTCCCCTAGCTGTTGCCATTGGTGAGGATTGAGGCTCCTTGATTAATGGGCTAGTGCAGGGGCATCACATATTAATTGGTGGGCAGTGTTGGGATATCCAAATCACATATTAATTGATTGACAGTGCTGAGATAGCCACATCATATATTAATTGGCTTGTAGTAGTGTGGATATTGAATTCCAGTAGCCTGTGTACAGTGGTCACTGAAGGTGTTTGTACTTTCAATCAGCCATGCAGTGAACATTCAGAGTTTCATATCACAATTGTTTTATTTATTTATTTATTTTTGTTAGCTTAGTTAGTCAGGGAGAGCAGGCAAGCATGTCAGCAGAGGAGTATGGCAAGCTGACAAAGAGCCAGTTGGCTGAGATGTGTCAGGCTAAAGGAATGGTGCATGCCAACCTGACTAAGGCAGAAATGATTGTAGCTTTGGGCACAGCTGCATCACAGACCAGTGATCAGGAGGACAACCGGGCTGGCCTTGGAGATGTACAACTCTCAGAAAATGGACAGCTCTGCCTTTCTACAGAGGACTTAAAAATCTGTCTGGAGTTAAAGAGACTTGAACTGGAGGCCAAGTGTTTTGAAATAGAAGCAGCAGAGAGACTGAGATGTCTACAGACTGAGGAAAATGAGAAACTGCAATGCCTGAAAGCTGAGGAAAATGAGAAACTGTGACACCTGGAAGCTGAGGAGAATGAGAGGCAGAGGCAACATGAAAAGGAGATGCTGACTAATTGCTAGAGTCATGGAGGTAATGTGAATGGAGTAACCAAACCCCTAAAGCAAAAAAGGTCAGTAAATTTCTTCCATAATTTACAGAGGTGGATAATTTTGATAGTTTCATTCATATGTTTGAGGAGTATGTAAATGGTATAATGTTGACCAAGGGCTCTGGGTATGGTTCCTGACCCCCTTACTCCATGTTAGAGCTGTAACTGCTATTTCCAAATTGTCTGATACTGATTGCTTAAATTATAATATTGTAAAGAACTGTATTTTAAAATGCTTTAAGTTAACACCTGAAGCCTATAGGACAAAGTTCCATGATGAGCATAGATGCAAGGCAGAAGAAAGTGTGTGTGAATATGTTGCTGAACTAAGCACTTATTTTTGTAGGTGGGTGAGTGGATGTCAGGTCACCACTTTTGAAGGGCTGGCAGACCTTTTGGTGGGGGAACAAGCCCTTAGCAGTTTTCCTGAGTACATGAGAATTTGGTTAGCTGATAGACAATGCAATACTGCAGATGGATTGGGAAAGAAGGGAGACTTAAACCTAGAAAGCAGGGCATCACTGCACAAGAAAGGGACACCCAGTGCTACTCATGGGTCAAAGGTAACCCATGCTGGACAGCCCAGTCTGCCCCAACAGAATCCACCTGTAGCAGGAGAAGGCACTAGTCCAGGTACACATCCAGGACCAAGGGTTAAATGTTTTAAATGCAACCAGTAGGGCCATGTAGCATATAGATGTCCATGGAGGCAAGGTGGGGAACAAATGGTGGGGAGCCAGTAAGTGGGAATAACAAAATGCCAGCAGTAAGTTGTCTCGAGACAACAAGGGTACCAAACTACCACAAGAGGTTATATCTTATCTTAGTGGATGGGAAAGAGGCCACTGCTAAGAGAGACACAGCCTCTGACCTAATCATTGTGAAACCTGCAATGGTTACAGAGGAGCACTACTTGCTTGGGCAGTCTACTCCAGTTAGAGCTTTAAGAGGGACCCCATTCCAAATACCTTTGGCAAGGGTTCACCTTGACTGGGAAAGTGGAAAAGGAAGCAAACAAGTAGGTGTGTTTGAGGATATCCCTGCAGATGTCCTGTTAAGGAATGATTTTGATAATGCAGGTCCCTGTGTTCATGCAGTTATACACAGTCAGGCTTGGAGATAAGCATGTGAGTCTGGTAGCCTGGGGGAAACCCAGATAGATGGCACACTTGCAGCCAGGACTGGTGAGGTGGTTACTTCAGGGAGGGAGCTACCCTGTAGCACTGAGACTGAAGGTGAGTCACAGCTGCTTGTGGGTACTGATGTTCCCTTGAACAGAGTGACTGCAAGGGCAGAGGTAAGTAGTAGTATCCGGGCTGACAGTGAGACACAGCTGTCAGAAAATACCAGACTTCCTGTGGAAGTGGAGCTGGGAAGGGTTACTAAGAGAGAGTTGAGACAGGCTCAGCTCTCAGACTCTACATTACAAGGCCTGACGGAGGTAGCTAGTGAGGCACCTGATTCTCAAGGGAAGGAGGAATCTGTATACTGGGACAAAGAGTTACTGGACAGAGAGTGGACCACTGAGGGAGGGCTAGATGGTGAGAAAATACAGCAGCTGGTAGTGACAAGAGCCTATCATCTGGCACTTCTAGCCATAGCCCATGATATTCTTGTTGTAGGTCATATGGGCATAAATATATAAAGAGACATATTATTCAGAACTTTTATTGGCCTGGGATTTCCAGAGATGTAACAGGGTACTGAGGACCTGTGAGCAGTGCCAAAAGGTAGGCAAGGCAGGAGACAAGGTGAAAGCTCCTTTGATGGCTTTGCCAGTGATTGAGGAGTCATTTCAGAGGATAGCTATGGATATTGTGGGGACTCTGAGTACCCCAAGTTCCACAGGGAAAAAGTATATCCTAGTGGTAGTAGATTATGCTACCAGGTACCCTGAGGTGGTGGCTCTCTGCTCCATTGAGGCAGAGGAGGTGGCAGATGCTCTGTTAGAGATTTTCAGCAGGGTAGGTTTCCAAAAAGACATACTGACGGACAGAGGTGCCAATTTTATGTCAGACCTGCTGGCTTGTCTGCGGAAGTACTGTGGGGTGAAGCACCTAAAGACCACACCCTACCATCCCCAGGCTAATGGTCTTGTTGAGATTTTAAACTCTGCACTTAAGATGATGCTATGGGCATTTGCAGACCAGTTAAAGAGGGAGTGGGAAAAATATTTGCCCTGTTTGCTTACAAAGAGGTTTCTCAGGAAACCACAGGTTTTATACCCTTTGAGTTGCATAGGGTGTAGGGACATATAAATTTGATTCAAGATGAGTGGGAGGGTGAGTGTGAATCTCACAAGGAGTCTGTTGTGGCATATGTCCTAAACTTCAGGACAAGGCTCAGGGAACTCAAGAGCTTAGTCCAGGAAAACCTGGTAGAAGCCCAACAGCAGAAAAAGGTCTGGTATGACAGGAATGCTGGAGCTTGAGAGTATGCTGTAGGGCAGCAGGTAATGGTTCTCATTCCTGTCAGACACAACAAGCTACAGGCAGCTTGGGAGGGACCCTACAAGGTGGTAAGGAAGGTAAGTGAGGTTAACTACATGGTAGAACTGCTAGGCAGGGGCACAAATTGTACCATGTTAACATGATGAAACCTAACCATGATAGAGAGGCCCGTGTGCTGAGTATTTGCAGTACAAGCCAGGAGGAGTCTGATGGGGGTTTATGGCTACAGGGAGCCAGCCAGCCAAATCCCAAATTACTATGGTGGAGCATAGGGTTGCAAGCATATAATGGGACAGTGAAGCACTGTACTGTGGTCAGCAATGCCAAGGCAGCTGGAATCCCAAGACAGGGAATGGGGTAAGGTATCCACAGATAGTCAAACCTCTCAAGGATCACTTGAAAAACTAGCTTGAGTTTTTTTTGGGGGGAGCATATGTCCTAAACCTCAGGATAAGGCTCAGGGAACTCATGGGCTTGGTCCAGGAAAAGGCCCTTTAAGCTTCTGGAATGCCTTCTCACATGCTGGAGTCCACACTACCTTATCTGGCTTGTTTTTCTTGTCAGGTCTGTGAGGGGAACAACTATGGTACTATAATTGTGGACAAACTTTAAATAGTACCCTGCTGTCCCTAAGAATGCCCTCACCTGTTTTTGGTATCAGGTGCAGGCTATACCTGAATGGCTTCCACTTTGGCAGGTTCTGGCCTGATCTTCCCACTTCCCACTCTATGCCCCAGGTAGGAGACCTCTGCCATACCCATCTGACATTTGCTGGGCTTAATGGTCAACCCTGCCCTCTGTAGTCTGCCCAGCACCTCCCCTGACATACTGAAGGTGCTCTTGCCAGGAATGGCTGTAGATGGCAATATCATCTAGGTAAGCAAGGGCAAAATCTCCTGATCCTGCTAGGATATCATCTACCAGCCTCTGGAAAGTCACTGCAGCATTTTTCATCCCAAAGGGCATCTTCGTGAACTCATAGAAGCCAAAAGGAGTCACAAAGGCTGATCTCTCTCAAGCACTTGGAGTCAAGGGGTCCTGTCAGTAACCCTTTGTAAGATCAATGGTGGTAAGAAACTTAGTCTCACCCATGTGCTCTAGGGCTTCATCTGTCCAAGGCATGGAGTAAGCATCTGACTCTGTATGACTATTTAATTTCCTGTAGTTCACACAGAACCTGGGGGCGGGTCCAAGGACTGCTGGACTCCTGAATTACCCCTAGTTCTAACATTTCCTGCATCTCTTCTCTCAGAGTCTGTTTGGCTCTCTCAGGCACCCTATAAGGGGCCTGCTTTATAAGCCTTTGGGATCCTGTATCCACATGGTGCTGCACCAGGTGTGTGCACCCTGGTTTCCCAGTGAACATGCCCTCAAATACCTGTAACACTGCTCAGATTTCTCGATACTGTGTAGGGGATAGCTACAGGCACATTGCTACCCTTTCCACTAAGGTGCCAGTCCAAGCCTCACTGAGGAGATCAGTCACCAGATCCCCCTCAGACTCCTCCTTCCATCCACTGCATATACTCAGCACAAGGGCGTCCCTATCATGCTAAGGTTTCATCATGTTAACATGGGACAGTTTGTGCATTTGCCTCCAGCCTAGCAGTTTTACTATGTAGTTAACATCACTGACCTTAATTACCGACTTGTAGGGTCTCTCCCAAGCTGTCCGCAGCTTGTTGTATCTGACAGGAATGAGAACCATTATCTGTTGCCCTACAGCATGCTCTCCAGCTCGAGCATTCCTGTCATACCAGACATTTTTCTGCTGTTGGGCTTCTGCCAGGTTCTCCTAAGCCAAGCCCATGACTTCCCTGAGCATTGTTCTGAGGTTCAGGACATATGCCACAACAGACTCCTTGTGGAATTCACACTCACCGTCTCACTCATCTTGAATCAAATCTAGAGGCCCCCTCACCCTATGCCCATACAGCAACTCAAAGGGTGAAAACCTGGGCATTCCTGGGGAACCTCTCTGTAAGCAAACATATGGGGAAAATATATGTCCCACTCCCTCTTAAACTGGTCTGCAAATGATCATAGCATGAACTCGAGTGTAGAGTTTAACCTTTAAGCATGACCATTAGTCTAGGGATGGTAGGGGGTGGTCTTTAGGTGCTTCACCCTACAGTGCTTCCACAGACAAGCCAGCAGGTCTGACTTGAAATTGGCATTTCTGTCAGTCAGTATTTCTTCTGGAAAACCTACCCTGCTGAAAATCTCTGACAAAGCATTTGCCGCCTTTTCTGCCTCAATGGAGCACAGAGCCACTAAATCAGGTAGTATAATCTACTACCACTAGGATATACTTTTTCCCTGTGGAATTTGGGGGACTCAGATGACCCACAATATCTATAGCTATCCTCTGAAATGGCACCTCAATCACAGGCAAAAGCATCAAAGGAGCTTTCACCTTGTCTCCTGCCTGGCCTACCATTTGCCACTGCTTACAACTCCTGCAGTACCCAGTTACATCTCTGGAAATCCCAGGCCCTTGAAAGTTCTGCATAACATGTCTCTTTGTACATTTTATGCCCATATGACCTGCAGTGGGAATATCATGGGCTATGGCTAGAAGTGCCAGACAGTAGGCTCTGGGCATTACCAACTGATCTATTATGTCACCCTCTAGCCCTCCTTCAGGGGGTCCACTCTCTGTACAGTAACCCTTTGTCCCAGTATACAGATTCTCCCTGCCCTTGAGAATCAGGTGCCTTACTAGCTACCTCCCTCAGCACTTGTAATGTAGGGTCTGGGAGCTGTGCCTGTCTCAACTCTCTCTTTGTAGCCTTTCCCAGCTCCACTTTCACAGGACATCTGGTATTCTCTGACAGCATGCTTCACTGTCAGCCCGGCACTACTATTCACATCTGCCCTTGCAGTCACTCTGTCCAAGGGAACATCAGTACCCACGAGCAGTTGTGGCTCATCTTCAGTCTCAGTGCTACAGGGTAGCTCCCTCCCTGAAGTAACCACCTCACCAGTCCTAGCTGCAAGTGTGTGGTCTATCTGGGTCCCCCCCAGGCTACCAGACCCACTTGCTTGTCTCCAAGCTTGACTGCATGTAACTGCATGCACACAGGGTACTGCATTATTAAAATCATTCCCTAGCAGGACATCTGCAGGGATATCTTCAAACAAGCCTATTTGCTGGCTTCCTTTTCCACCCTCCCAGTCAAGGTGAACCCTAGGCAAAGGTATTTGGAATGGGGTCCCTTCTTAAATCTCTGACTGGAGTAGTCTGCCCAAGCAAGTAGTACTCCTCTTTAACCATTACAGGATTCATATTGGATAGGTCAGAGGCTGTGTCTCTCTTAGCAATGGCCTCTTTCCCATTAACTAAGATAGCATTTAACCTCTTTTGGTAGTTTGTTACCCCTATTGTCTTGGAACAACTTACTGCTGGCATTTTGTCATTCCTACTTACTGGCTTTCCCAGCTTTTGTTCCCCACTTTGCCTCCATGGACATCTATATGCTACATGGCCCCACTAGTTTCATTTAAAACATTTAACCCTTGGTCCTGGATGTGTACCTGGACTAGTGGCTCCCCCTTCTAGTGGTGCATTCTGTTTGCGCAGTATGGGCTGCCCACCATGGGTTCCCATAGACCCATGAGCAGCACTGAGTGTCCATTTTCTGTGCAGTGATACCTTGCTTGCTAGGTATAGGTCTCCCTTTTTCCCCAACTCATCTGCAGTAGTGCATTGTCTATTAGCTAATCAGATTCTCATGTCCTTAGGCAGGCTGTTCCATTACCGAAAGGTCTGCCAGTCATTCAAAAGTGGTGACTTGACATCCACTCACCCACCTATGAAAATAAGCGCTTAGTTCAGCAGCATATTCGCCCACACTTTCATCTGCCTTGTGTCTATATGCTTGAAACTTTTTCCTATAAGCTTCAGGTGTTAACTTAAAACATTCTAGCAAGCAATTTCTTACAATATTATAATTTAAACAATCAGTATCAGACAGTTTAAAAATTACAGTAACAACTTTATCATGGAGTAAGGGGGTCAGGAACCATACCCAGAACCCTTGGTCAGCATTATATTCTTTACATACCCTCTCAAACATATGAACGAAACTATCAAAATTATCCCCCCTCTGTAAATTGTGGAAGAAATGTACTGACCTTTGTTGCTTCTGGGGTTCAGTTATTCCCTTCTCCATTACCTTCATGACTCTGGCCAAGAGTCAGCATCTCCTTTTCATGTTACCTCTGCCTCTGCTTCACCTCAACCTCCAGCCATTGCAGTTTCTCATTTTCCTCAGTCTCTAGACATCTCAGTCTCTCTGCTGCCTCTATTTCCAAATGCTTGACCTCCAGCTCAAGTCTCTTTAACTCCAGATGGATTTTTAAGTCCTCTCTTAAAAGTTGAGCTGTCCATTTTTTGAGAGTTGCACATCTCCAAGGCCAGTCTGATTGTTGTCCTGGTTGCTATTCTGTGATACAGCTGTGACCAAAGTTGCAATCATGTCTGCTTTAGTCAGGTTGGCATGCACCCCTGGCACACTTCAGACAACTGGCTCCTTGTCAGCTTGCCATACTCCTCTGCTGACATGCTTGCCTGCTCTTTCTGACTAGCTAAGTTAACAAAAAATAAAGCAATTGTGATATTAACTCTGAATGTTCACTGTGTGGCTGATTGAGAGAAACACCTTCAGTGACCACTGTACACAAGCTACAGGAATTCAATTTTGACACCACTACAAGCCAATTAATATGTGATGTAGCTATCCCACTGCCAACCAATTAATATGTGATGTGGATATCCAACCACTGCCACCAATTAATATGTGATGCCCGTGCACTGGCCCAGTAATCAGGGAGCCACAGTCCTCAACACTGGCAACAGTAAACAGCACATAAAAAGAGCAATCAGACCACCAGGCTGAGTCACACTTTTAATAAAAGCCACAGATAAAATCACAAGTACATAAATAAAATCACAAGTACATGAGCGCTTTCAGGCCTAAGCTCTTCTACAGATAAAATCAGAATGCAAACAAGATCATATTTAAACATTTAAATAACCAATCACATTCTAGTATTGCACCCTCCTCCTTTTTTAGGGTCAGGACATAGTTTCAGGTTCATAGTGCTGCAGGTTATATATGCTAACACTAGGGAAGGGGATTTGGTTAACCACACAGAATATAATGAGATGAAATGGATTATAGAGCTAGCAGCAAATCAAGCTCCTGGCATGAATGATGTCATACCACTTAGACCAGCCCTAAAAAGGAGGAGGGTGCAATATTAGAATGTGATTGGTTATTTGAATGTTTAAATCTGATCTTGTTTGTATTGTGATTTTATCTGAAGAAGGGCTTAGGCCTGTTTATGTACTTGTGATTTTTATCTGTGGCTTTTATTAAAACTGTGACTCAGCCTGGTGGTCCGATTGCTCTTTTTATATGCTGTTTTTTGGACCATTTTGGGTAGTGGACCTTTAGTGAAGGACTTTATTTTGTTTGTTTTACACTGGCAACAGTGAGGGATGTACACAATGGGAGGATGACAAGTACACACACACTGTAAAGTACAATTTTCCTTAAGAGCACACAGAGATCACAGTCAGTCTATGGCTGGTTTCTCCCTCTTTCTCCAGATCCCCAATAAGACTCCCCAATGGCACAGCTATAGGGTTATGATCTCAGGTGAGTGGCCAAGCTAAGACCTCTAGCACCTTCTCTGTCCAAGCAGTGCTTCATGTCCCTGCCCAAGTAGCTGACACACACACACACACTTTGAGATTTGATTGATACAGAAACACACACACACCGGGAAAAGGCTGGCACAGTTTTATTAGCTATGGCCCCTTCTGCCCAGACTATAAGGTAGTACCAGCTGCCACCAGCCACCCTACTTATCAGCTACTATAAGGCTCTTACAAAGGATGCCCAATCCTACTGTGTAATGTTACTATTAATCCAAATGGTAGTCTGACCAAGCAAGGCTAATTAGGAGTGGCCTGCACAGTGTCACCAAACACATATGCAAGTACTCTAAGTGCTTAAATATATCTCACAAATATTAGCCACAAAGATGAGTTTAAATATATTTAATAATAAATAATAAAAGAACAAGACAATATTCAGAAAACAAACAGAGTTACTTCAGAGTTCAAAATCACAGGGAATGTTTAAAATCAACATTGCAGGACAGTCTCAAATAAATACAGAAAACTTCTAAACTAATCTTTACTATATTCCTATCTATATCTAAGAGAGAGATACTATGCCCTAAGTCTTACTTACAGACAACATGCAGGAAGAAGTGCTGAGTAGATGTTTCTAGGTCCAAGACAAGATAGAAAATGCCTAGTCTCACTTTGTGAGAGCTCTTAAATTAATATCAAACATTACTGCTGCGTTAGCTTGGATGACATCACTCTTTGCCACCTGACTTCAGTTCCCAGACTAAATAGAAACCTAACATCTCTGTGTTAAAAATACATATCTCTCAGATGTACTCAGAATTGTGTAGCTGCTAGGAAGTCATAAAGCAATCAAACACTTTACATTTTAAATCTAGTAATTACTTTTCTTTTCAGACAATAGAAACTTCTAGCTCGAGATGCTGTGTCTTCTTGCTGCATTGAAACTAACTTTTATAGCACATTGTAAAGCACTTCATTTCAAATTATTTTCTTGAAGTTTGGGAAGCTAATCTTCTATGTTCCAGCAGGGTATGCTGTGGTTACATTCCTGAAGCTCAGTACATAACATACAGTTCTGTATAAATCATATCAATATTCACAAATGACATAGAATTATTTACAAAATTCCAGATAGCTGGGCTGGCAGTGTCCCAGTGCATATGATGTCTGGTAGGGTAGTTCTTCACAGTTTAGGTTCTGCAGGGGAATGCAGTGATGGGTTTCATCTGGGAAATTGGATGCACATTTTACTTATTTTATTGTAGTACTGTTCAAGCTTGTTCATTAGTGTAGTTTGAAGATTTTTTAAAATTCTAAAGGTGTACATCAGGCTCATAAGTAGGTGGGATGTGGCAGTTACCTTACTGCTGTCTTCAGAAATGAGATTCATTACCGCCAACACTAAATATACAGTAAGTGTACACCATTCTGAGTGAACAGATAACACAAGCATAAATCACACTTTCTTCCTCCCAATTTTAGTTTTACTACTGATTTTCTTAAAGTCTTAAATATTGAGGAGGCTACCACAAAGTGTAGAATCCATGTGCACTTAGTGTAATCTTTTTGAGTGACTAGGAAAGCACAAAAAATGTGTCAGGGATATATCTTGAAAGCAAATCATGTACACTTAGTGTAGGCATTAATGAATCTGGCCCAGTTTTGTAAAGCAGTCATTATTTGCAATGAGTCTTTCAGAAAATATGATTGATGTGCTGGTCAAACTTAACTTTGTTATCTATGATGTAATTAAGTCATAACACATTCTGCATGTCCGCAGTTCTATCCAAAGTATCTCACTGTCATATATAGCACTGGTGCATGGCTTTACCCTAGACTACACATACTGTTTACCATAAGCATACTGTTTAACCAGAAAAAAAAAGAAAAAGAAATGCTGTCTTATGTTTTTAATAGCTCTGCATTAGTTTTGTACCTGTTTGATGACAACATCGCACAGCCTTCTCTTCGTGATGCACTTACATTTCTGTACTATATTACATTTCTAGTTATTTCTGTTGCAACTGATTTCCTGTTGACTAGACAGTGAGACTTGAGTAATGATTTCTGCTTCTGTTCTCTTTATTTTAGTTCTGAATTTGCAATACTTACTTTTTCTCACTGTTGTTCATTTCCAGGTTACTACAATAAACCTTAGACAGAAATATGAAACATGCACATTACAATTGATGTCCTATTTTTGTTTTTCTTTTCTCACTACTGAATCTGAAATATTTCCTCTCAACTGTCCAGATTTTTGCAGCATGTTCAAAATTTTGGCTCATATTTTTGGTCTGTTCCTCATAAAATTTGTGGTTTTCTGGCAAATCACTGGAATGATCTGAGGATTGAAGTTACTAAATCACTAACTGGATAATGTAGGCACTTTCTTAAGTGTCAAATGTAATATGAACCTCATTCTCATTTCAGCCCATACCCACTGACTCCATTAAGAAACTGCTACAAAAACTAAAACCCTGCTCCAACTCAACTGATAATCTTCCACCACACTACCTCAAACTGGCTGCCAACTCAATCGCCCATCTAGTCAGTATCCTTATAAATAGGTCTTTCTCTGAATCAGAAGTACCTGTCATATGGAAACAATCTCACATCACCCCCATCCATAAAGGAGGCAACTCTTTTGAACCATCCAATTTCCGTCCTATATCCACCTTGTCACCCATATCCAAAATTCTCAAGAGAGGTATCCATCAACAGGTAATGCAATGCCTATTGCAAAACAATCTTTTAACCAAAACCCAACATGGCTTCAGACCCAGCCACAGCACAGCTACAGCTCTATTATCCTTTACAGACACCGTGAACAAGGCCAGAGATGCAGGATGCTATACAGCCTCAGTTTTTCTTAATCTCTCCAAGGCTTTTGACATGGTGTCTCATCCCTTACTATTGAACACACTGCCTAACTTACGCTTCTCAGATAACACAGTAAAATGTTTCAGAGCTACCTCAAGGATTGTAAACAAGCAGTGAAATGGTCCAATGAACTCTCATCCTTTCTGCATAACCCTACTGGAGTCCCTAAAGGCTCCGTCCTTGGACTCCTACTCTTCAACATTTTCACAAAAAACCTTCACAGTGCCTCTCACCCTGGAACCCTCACTCAATACGCTGATGATTCCACAATAATCTGTACTGCTCAATCACTACTAGAACTACTTTCAAAAACTCAACAGTCCTTTACTGCAGTCAAATCCTGGCTAAGAAATTCCCAACTCTTTCTTAATCCAAAGAAGACTAAACTAGTACTCTTTCACCCCCAAAACACCTCCCCTGGCACTGATCATTTCAACATCCTTGCATCTGACAACATTGTCGCAGAAATAGTGCAGGAAACCAAACTTCTAGGAGTTATCGTTGACAATAAACTTTCATTTGACCCCGATATACAGCAAAATGTAAAGAGAACTTACCAAAAACTGGAACTCACATAGAAACTAACATTTCTTTACTGCAGAAACCAAAACTACCCTTGCAAAAACATTTTTACTTCCCTGCCTTCTTTATGGTGCTCCTATCCTAACTTACAATTGTCTACTCTAAGCAAAATGCAACAGTGCTACAACAAAGTTGCAAAGTTTGCCACCACAAACTCTAAATATCACTCACACCACTGTAAACCACTACTAGAACTAAACTGGCTTAAACTCCCCAACCAACTTGCCTTTATTCAGCTATCCGCCTGCACAACCTTATTTTCAAGCCTACTGCCTGCCCTGCACTAGCCAGTCTAGTCAGACCATACACACCAAATTGATCCCTACGATCAGAAGACAAAAAATATCTTAGTTATCTCAAAACCTACAAAAAAACCCCAGGTCACTCTCTGTATTCATACTCTGTCTCTATATAATGGAATGCACTACCTCTAGCTACCAGGTCTATGCCTGGCCTAACCCATTTCAAAGCCTCTTTAAAAAAATCATTTCAAAAATACATGGCTCTGCTCCTGCATAAAGCCTTCCTAATGCTTGGCTCTTCCTCTTCTTCCACACCAACCTCATCCTCCTCTTCTGTCACATTTCTCTCCCTCACTGTTTGTTCTCCTAACTCCTTCTCTGTTTCTATACCATATCTTTAAGCTACTGCTCAGACTGTAATGCCTCCATTCTTTGTAACTCTCTCACTATCTTTCCGCACCACTGACTTTTTGGCTATTGTTATCCTAACTGAATCCAACGTTCTATTTTTTCATGTACTATAACAGTCAATGTCATACACTGCACTACCTACATACTAGTTTTGGACAGTATCTACTCATAGGCTATGTATATGGTGAGAGTGACTATTATTGTCTATAATGTTTTAACTCTATAGAATTGTCTAGATGTGTATATATATTGTAAGATCTTGTAGCATAGTTTATGTTCTTTCAACTTATTTTTATATAGTATTTCTAATGTAATTTGTATTGTATTGCATTTTACTGTATTTGTATTGTACTGTATGTGCAGCTTTTCTCCCCGGGCATTTGCTGAAAACAGGTTCTATAGACCCAGTCAGACACTCCCGGTAAACAAATGTCAAATAGATAAATAAATGAATAAATAATGACATACATTTGAGTTTCAGATTTAAAATCCTTCAGAAAATCTATGTTAAAACAAACTCTGTTACTCTAGCAACTTTCTAAATTTATAAGAGCAATATTTAAAATATGTCCCTCTTTTTGGGCCTTTGTACCCCCATTTTGTCGGGCTTTGCCCAGACTGATTGTACTAAAAGGTTGAGAGGTATGCCAGTGTCGCTTATCTGCTGCTAGTGGAAGGTGAGAGCTTTTTTTTCAAACAAAGCACATAATAAGTTATGATGAAGATTTGTGACTGACCAGTTTGGTCACCCTTTATCTACCTAGCATCAGTAAATATAACTCTTTAGCTCTTGTCATAGGTTCGTACTAAGCTAACTGCCCTTGCAAGCCATTTTAAGCTTAGCCAAGTATCCCTTGTGAGACTCAAATCCTGCACCTTGTATTTGTAAGGCAAAGACCTTAATCATTAGGCCACCCTCCTAACCCACAACTCTCACCTGTTGTCTTGAATGCTGTAACCAGCATTAATCAGCTTTTAGGTAATGACCTTGGGCATTTCTGCAAGCATTCCATATTTAATATATTAGATTGAACATTATCACATTCTGTGAGGTTTTTTGAGTACATTGTTGTACTTTTGAGTTGAGTACCTGAAAAAGCATATGCAATATGTCAGAAGATGGGAGGGTGATGATGGTCGCTGTGAAGAAGGCAGCACATACGCTTATCTGTAGCTGCTGACATGAACTAAAGTCACAGAGGAGCTGATTCTGGAAGAAAATTAGTATAAAATGTTAGATAGTACAAATATAAAGTGTTTTTATAAAATATATGACAAACATTTGATACTTTGATACTTTGTTATTAGGGAACACACTGCTGTAGGTAGGTAAGTAATGACAGCTGGGAGCAGTCTAACAGAGTTTCAGTGTTCACATTTACATTTTGCATGTATTATTCAACAACACATCAGGCAATCAAGCAGTAATACATTAGCTCAGTAACACAAACTTGCCTTTTCATTATTTGGTTAATATATGGCAACTCGAGGCAATATCTGAACTGATGGCACATACGGCTCTAATTAATCATCAAACTTTCATCTGTGCTGACTGTGTTTGGCTTTCTTTGCATTATTCTTAATGAGGACAGCCAATAAAGTAATCATGAGAGGTCATTGAGCAGACTTGGGTAGAAGAAACAAAATCTACCTTCTTCTTCTTGGTACCACCCTTGCTATATATCAGTGAAAGCATTAGGTAAACTCTGTACAATAAAGCAACCTAGTGCCTTGCGATTGTATGGGCAAACAGATCACATCAAACTGACTTAATATCAGTGGTACACCTGATAACATAAGTACAGTACACCTGTGCACTTCAGTAACCAGGGCTTTCTGCAGGTAAGTCTAGTGCCTGTTCCCAAAGTAGGTATGCACAGCAATACAAAATGATGTATGCCTAGTGCTTGTTCCAGGTAAAGTGATTTACGGACTGTTTCTGATTGACTGATGCAGTCAGTAAATCACTCCCTATATGAATCAAATTTATAGGTCACATTTGGGTTGCATGGCTAGGCTTATAAGGGCCCTAGTGGTTATTAGCCTAGTATACACCTATGATCCTATAAGTATACCTTAAGAAATCAGGGCAGGAATTCATGTCTAGCTGAAATAAGTACAAGAGAGTAAAGTGATTGGTATTCAGGGCCTGTATTAGGCATGTAGACCTCTGTAAACCTTTCCACTGCACTGTGCCCACAACTAGATAAGCAATCCACAAGAAAAGGATTTAATACCCAGTTCCTGTCCTAAGCAAACAGCAGAGCAAAGCAGCCATCCTATGTACAAATTCAGAGCTCATCTTATATAATCCTTGGTACTTTCTGATCACACAAATCAATTACTAAAACTCATGTTATTGTTTATTCTTGCCCAGAAGCTTCCCAGTGGCAAAGGGCTTAACCTTTTCATACTTAGTGTTGTACACAAACTACTATCCTTTTTCTCACAAGAAGTAATCAACTAAAAAGGTAATTCAAGTCAAACGTTTAATGCTGAATCATACTCAGAGAGCCTTTGATTGACACAGTTAAGAGATGGGACCTTCGCTTTTGTGATATTTATCCTGCAATCAGTAGCAGCTGGTGACTTCAAATCAAAGGGGGGCTGCAGGAGACAGCTGAATGGGTGGGGTTAATTGGAAGGGGTGTGGCCAACTAGAAAGGGGAGGGGTTATGCTCAAAACCACAAAAACTAACTAAATACACTGCCCTGGGTGCCAAACTGTCATTATGAGAGTCCAATCAAGACAAAATGAAGTGTAGAAGAATAAAAATATTTCAATGCATTGGCTGCATGACAGCTTACTTAATATCTAGATGGAAACAAAAAGGTTGTGAGGCATGAACAAATAAATTACTTTTTAAATACATTAATGGAATGCCAGTCAAAATCAAGTATAAGAAAAACAAGCAGCATTCAACTCAAACCACTTCTTGCACTGCAGTTCTAATTATAATTTATATTCAGCTTTATTAAAGTACCAAGTAACATGCTGAAAGTAGAAATCTCTGATGCCCCCACTTGTAAAAATGTTTCTTATCCAAAAAAAGACCTGCTGCCTGACAACTATCTACTTGTTTCATGGGGAAAACATGATCAAAGTAAAAAATGAAAAGCAAACAAGAAATAAGCTCAAGATACATTGCTTAAAAGGATTACTGTACAGGTTATGGACCACATGACTGGCATTCTGTTTAGTTTACGGGTAAAGCCTGCAGAGATGACTGGAAGTCTCCAAGTGTAATGAGCTTCTTAAAATAATGTAATCTTGTCCTTTATTACAAATACTGTCATATGCATTTCAATACCCAAGGCTTATACATTATCTAGGTAAGTATTCTCTACATGGCAACAACAGAAAGGCTTTCAATGTTGACAATTCTTTAATAGTATGCTTATTAAAGCTTACTTGCATCTTACAATCTCAGCAAAGCTTACCTGACGGTCAGTAGAATAGGTCTTGCATTAGTATGAATTTTCTGAATGGTATGAAATCTGAAACTCAAATGTCTGTCATTATTTTCTAACTTCAGTCTTTAATGATTTGTCACTAATTTGCCAAAAAAAACAAAATGTTATGAAAAATGGACCAAAAATGTGATGTAAAAATATAAAATAGCCACACAATACAGCTGGGAACCTGTCAAAGAAGGGACACTTTAATATTAGTACTGCTAACTTGAGCAGCTGACAAAATAAAATAATCTACATGCATTTCTGAAATAAAAGTAATCTATAACTCTGATTATTACAGTTATTTCTTAATTGTAAACCCTCCATGTTTTCTTCCAAAATTGCAATTTTGCGGCGGGATTATTAGGGGGAAGAGCAACATTTTGAGCCAAAATCAGGGACAGTTGAGAGGTGTGGCTATGCCTAATTCTTTAAAGCAATTTATTTGCATGTACCTCTCAACCTGTTAATGCAATAAACCTGGACAAGGCCAAATATATTGGGGGAACATATAAACAGTACTAAAAATTGCTCTTGTATAAACTGAGACAGTTGATAGAACAACAGGTCTTACTTTAGAAGAAGTAGAAGGTTATGAAGTCTGAAACTCAGTGTGTCATTATTTAGTGACTTAATTCCTAAATGATTTGTCAGAAAACCACACATTTTATGAGGAACAAACCAAAAATAAGAAGCAAAAATCTATTCATTCTTTGAAAATCTGGACAGTTGGGAGGTATAGTTCATCTGGGGCTGTCTTTAAGTTTGCCGCCCTTCCCTCTCACAAAATCATGGTCGAATGGAGCCTCCCCCTGCAGCCATTCCAATGATCCATTACTTGGCTATTTCACTCCATTTACCATAAACACTAATGTGCATACTGATTTACTTTTATGATGATTTGGACTTCATTTGAAAGTTTTATTTTGCATTTTACAGCACAAACAATAAGACATCTGCTAAACAAACTTAGCATTAAAACTTCTCTGCCCTTGAAACTCACATTCATTGAAACAGCATTGAAACCCACATTCAAAGAAAATACATTTTACCAGTGGCAGATAAAGATTAATTCTGGGATGTTTTCAAATCATAGGCCCCTAGCGTATGAAACATACATGTGCTCTTTGATACACCTTCCTATTGTTTTGAACATTTTTCCAGTAAACTGTGAAACAAAACGCATGCACCAATAATGACAAAACTGCCCAATTCAGAACATCTTTCCAGTAAACAATGAAACAAAATGCATGCACCCATAATGACAAAACTGCCCAGTTCAGAACATTTCCATCATAAAAGTCTACTGAAACTTCTACAGTCCACCATTATCAGTAAATATATACAATTCTAAAGTCCACCATTATCAGTAAATATGCACAATTCTACAGTCCACCATTACCAGTAAAAATGCACAATCTCTGAAGAAGTAAAAAAGTCATCTAAATAATTCCACATTAAATAAATCTGTAACTAATGAAGAGGTTGCTGCTAGCAAAGACCTTTATATTTCATGGTTATGATGCCCCTGAGGAATAAATTGCCTATATTACATTAAAAATGATAAGCTAGTAATAGTGCAATAGGAAATGGTTGGCAAACTGATAACAGAAAAATAAAGTGTCTGATGCCCCTGAGGAATAAATTGCCTATATTACATTAAAAATGATAAGCTAGTAATATTGCAATAGGAAATGGAAGGCAAACTGATAACAGGCTCATACTTAGTATCTTAACTTTTTCAGTATGGCACTATTCACCCCTTGTGGGAGTAGAACCAACAACCTTCTGCATCAAACGCAAGTATACAACCTGTTATGCTATTAACAATACAAGCTGACTTACCATAAGCAGCACTAAACTTCTCTTCCACTGCAGCTCTCAGCTCCTTGTAAAATCTACTCAATACTCAACTGCATCTCAACTTCGCAGCACAAGAAATCTGGAAAAAGCCAAATTTATTGGGGGGGTGGTCAAAAGTCCAAAAACCAGGAACACGTTAAACATTGCTTGTATAATCTTGGAAAGTTGCTAGAATAAAATGCTGTGTTACCACCATACATTTTCCTGCCAAGGTCCTTGTGCAAAAGAGTCAGAGCAACATACCACTATGCCAAATCAGCTGCTTTGTGAAAGAAAAATGATGTGTTACCACCATACATTTTACTACCAATGTCCCTGTGCAAAACAGTCAGAGCAACATACAACTACGCCAGATCAGTTGCTTTGTGAAAGAGCGGAAGACTGAAACTTAAATGGCTATCATTTAATGAATTCAGTTCTCACCATAACTGTCAACCTCTTAGCACAAAACACCTGGATAAACCCAGTAATGAGGGAATACAGCCCTCAAACATATTCAATGAATTCAGTTCTTGCCATAGCTGTCAACCTTAGCACAAAAAACCTGGACAAAGCCAATAATGGGGTAATACAGTCCCAAAAATAAGGACAAGTTTCAAATATTCATCTTATAAACTTAGGTTGTGTTACTATGTATTTTCTGAAGAATATGAAGTCTGAAATTCAAATGCCTGTCAATTTTACTTCTGACGGAACAAAAACAATTTTCAGCAGAGGTCCAGGGAGAAATACTGCAGACACATGTTTTTGTAAAATGGCAGGACACCAGAGCAAATCCACACAAACACAGGGATAAGATGCAGACTCCACACAGAAGGCACCCCAGCCAAGAATCAAACCAGAAAACCTATAGCTGTGAGGCAGCAATGCTACCACTGCACCATCAAATATGTAAGGAATTAAACATTCAGAAACCTGAAGTCTGAAATTAAAATGCCTGTCAATTTTATTTAACATTTGTTAATCAGGACAGTCTGACTTGGAACAAAAAAAACAATTTTCAGCAGAGGCTCAGGAAGAAATAATGCAGATATGTCTTTGTAACATGGGAGGACACAAAAGCAAACCCACACAAACACAGGGAGAAGATGTAGACCCCACAAAGAAGGCACCGCAGCTAAGAATCAAACCTGAGAACCTGCAGCTGTGAGGCAACAATGCTACCGCTGCACCATCAAATATCAAGCATAGCAGCATTTAGAAACCACAGATATTATGAGGAACAGATCAGATCAAATATGAGGCAAAAATCTGCAATTGTTTTACAAATGGTGGTGGGTAGGGAATTCAGGTCTTTAACACCTGCATACAAGGTACAGGGTTCAAGCCTGAGGTATTCCCTATCACACCACCATGAGTCTAGCCACCAGTATATAGCAACTGGGGCATTTTACACACACACCCTTACCTGTAGTAGATCTTGTAGCTGCAAATCTGCTCCAAATCCCTGTCCACACATAAATCCATAGCTGCAAACCAATCCCTTCGCGCCATAAATCCATACCTGCCTGTCCACATAAATCCATAGCTCCAAATTGTGAGATCTTCCCCCGATGAGACTGCAAACTGCTGACGTTGCAGTCCAATCTGTGCATGCTCCAGACTGTCTCAGCAACAGTCCGGACTAGTGCGCGAAAGTCTGTGAATTTTGAATTTCTTTTTATCTTTTATTTTCTTTTAATTTCTTTATGTTTTACAGCTGGGGGGGGGCTGCAGTCCGGCAGTCCAATAGCACGGGCCGCCCCTGCCTGCAATCAGTCCTCCCTATTTATTCATGCTTTCCTCCAGTCAGGTGATGACAATTTCACTGTCTGCACAGTCGAAAATTACCAATTGTGGATATAGCCTGGGTGAAAATAAATGAGATTTCACAGATAGAGTGTAGTACAGCTGAAAAAATATTACATTGTTATATAATGAGAATGTTTTTAGGCAATAATAAATTTAACATTAAAAGCAAAGCATTTACACGTGAGCGTAATTTTTAAGTGAGATGTCTTTATGTGCACTAAAGCAGTATATGTTTGCAGAACATTAGACAATGAGTGGGAAGGAGAGGAAGATAAGAAGGCATTGGGTCAGCACTGAGGAGATGTGACCACTGGAGGTGCAGGAGTATTGGGCCTCATTAAGTAGGTGTGTCTCAAGTTGTAGCCTAAATTTGGGGAAGGAGTCCATTTCTCCAAGTTGTGTAGGGAGAGGGATTGCCAATGAGAAGTTGCCACATCATTATGTGCATATTGCCTAGGACTGAGGAAGGATTCTGAAGAGGACTTTGCTGCATCAGACTCAGGAAGTCTCCATATCATTTTATTAACTAAGTATTTCTTCACACAATCAGCAGCAGTTTGCCTAGAAGCAGCTTTGCTACCACTGCTCTGTGCTTTTGTATACTAATTCATGCCATCACTAGGAGGCACAGCTGTTAAATGTAAGGCAACTGATCCACTGCAGTCAGTTACCAAATCAATGAATTTCTAACTCATGTCAAGCAAAACTGTAGCCTAATACATACCCTAAGTTTACAGTTACAGCCGAACTGAAAGGCAAAAAGGTCACACAGTCAAACCATTCTGTAAAAACTGCAATAAAACATAGCCAAGCTAGAGTTTTCATGGTGTGATACCTTAAACATCTTGCAATGGAGGCCCATTAGATATATACAAATGACCTCTCAAAGATATCAAGTGTTTTAGCTGCATTTCTTCTAAATGCCCATGACTTGGTCTTACAAGAGAATATACGATACCATGAAATAACACAATGCAATTTACTATTTATTTTACACATGGAAACTGCGTTTTATTCGGGTGGTGAAAACTGTGTTCACTGCAGTAGGAATGCATAAGTAGCCAAGGATACGCAGGATAGTCCCCTCCCACAGCCCTCTCTGCAATTGTTACTCCCCACCCACATTCTCCTCTGTAACTATACATGCAACTGATTCAGCCCTGCCCTCAGTTACATAATGCAACAACTTGACCTGAAGCTTAAAAGGTGACTGTATGTAACAGCATGCTGTATATAAACAGGAAATAATATTGCCTGACTAGTAATGCACTATCCATTGCACCACAGAAGCAATTCAAATCTTTATTAATTTTATTTATATGTACTTGCACTAAAAATTATATTAGACTTATGGTTTGTTTGTGTCTTTCGGCTTTTCCCGGTTAGGGGTCGCCACAGTGGAACTCCGGTCCACTAATGATTGGTAGTGGATTTTTATGTACCGAGTTACCAGCCCTGACGCACAACCTTCAACAAAGGCACGCCCCATTCACGTGTGCCTCCAGACAGAAGATGCTCTAGCTGAGAATCGAATGGGACAACATCTTGCTATGAGGCAACAACGCTACCCCAGCACCACCACCGTAGTGATATTAGACTTATAGTAATGAATAAAAATTATACTTAATAATGG
Organism: Protopterus annectens; assembly: GCF_019279795.1. Lineage (NCBI taxonomy): Eukaryota > Metazoa > Chordata > Ceratodontiformes > Protopteridae > Protopterus > Protopterus annectens. The sequence continues at coordinate 1,089,110,213 of NC_056730.1, read as the reverse complement.
CTATAATTTTAGGAATGTCAGCTCATGAAAATTATATTTAACAGTTGAGAATCAGTGTCCATATACATGATGGAATTAATATAGAAAACTAAATGTAGACAGCATTCTGAAATATAAGCCTTCTGAAATAAGTTTGGGTGATTACCGAAGTATAGTATATCTGCTTGCTCAGCTGACTGAAAGTTTTACTGAAACAGCAGTTAGAAGCATATCAATTGTAACCAAGCTGGCATGTTTGATTATTGGCAGTTACTATCTGGCAGTGTTCAAATAAGTTCACTATCAATCAACCTTTATTTAAGTATTTATACCTAAGCACTTTGAAAACAACGTGAATGGCAGCAAATAGATGAATAAAATAATAAATAAGTTACCAAATACTGTAATGACATCCAGTGTGATAAATCTACCAAAATAGTTTAAAATACATAAATAATCATAAGATCAGTGGAGAAGTTATGGACAATAAAATTGTCTGACATTTAACTAACAACTACAGTAGTCAAAGTCAGAATACAGCCAAGTCTGCCATCAATAAATAATATGTGGAAATGAGTAATGATAGTAAAATAGTATGCAATAATATACTCCCAAGGATTCAGCAAGCACTGCACGGAGTGCCTGAATAGTGTCAGAGCTGCTGCATGCAATATGGTAGATGAGCGATCCAGGAACAAGCCCCCAAGACGTGAATGAGCGGGCCTACACTATTCCTGCACAGACACCATTGCTATATGCTAATTACCTCATTTACTGGTGAAAACCATGAAAATGAGGTGAATTAGCAATCCAAAAAGCAGGCAGGCATCTGCACAGGAATAGTGTAACCTGCATAAATGTATTAGATTACTAACTGAATACATTTCTGCAAATTACAAAACAGAGGCATGACACCTTGAAAGAAAGCATGTATTCAATGTAGAATGCATGCCAATGGTCAAATATATGGCCATTGGCATGAACAATAGTTACAATTTTATAAAAAAACAAGGTTTTTTTTTTGGCCGATCTCAGACGTTTAAGCGTAGGGCAGTGGTGCACAGATGGGATTGCCACGAAAATAATAAAAAAGGGGGAAATAAGTTTTTATACCCAAATCAGCATTTTACCATAATAGTCAATGGCATGCATAAGACCAGGGAATAGTGGTTGCTAAGGGGGAAGGCACAGTGTGAGTGTGGTAACCATGAATTAGAATTCTGGTTTATGTAAATGAGGGGATTGATACTGAATCACAGATTTCCTCTCAGTGTTAGCTTACACCCAACCGTGTAGGTGCAGCAACACCACTGTATAAGTATAAGAGGTGGATGACCTCATAAGGGGGTGTATCATGCATACTGTATGCTTATTGGAGCTCTGTGGCCTGTGTTTGCTCTTAGCTAAGCAAAGCTAAGGAAGAGTGTGTGTCTGAGGCTGCCTAGCAGTGTTTACATTGCCTAAATGGGTGTGTGTGCCGCACACTAGGTTTTAAACAAACAAACAAAAAATAAATAAATAAAAAAACAGGAAATAGCAGCACTGTTCACATCTGGGTATGTTGCGGTGCACCTCGGGGCTTAAAAGGGAAGGCAATGGGAAGGGAAAACAGCAGTAGGAAGGCAATCAAGGAGAACTAGCATAGCTGGCAGGTGAAATATATCAGAATCAGCCAATTACACAGGCAGCAGCCCAGCCCAGCACACTACTATAAACTATGCAAACACCTTTCAGTCTGGTTTTTCCCACAAACTCTACACCACCGGTGTACACAGACGGGGAAATTTTACCTGACAAAACTAATAAAATGTTAGGGGCTGCTGTTGCTCTCATACATCAATATGTGCAAGAGGCTGATGGTGGGGAGGATGTGAATGCTGACGTGAGGAGGAGAAGAGTGTACAGACCCAGGGAAACCTACCAAAGGCTACATGAGCTGGAGATAGTAGAGAGCTATAGGGTGGACAGGGACAATCTACAGCAAATTGTTGAGCTGTGCTGGCCCCACCTCACACACAGAACCAACAGAGGGGAACCCATCCCAGTGAATACCAAGGTATGTGTAGGCTTAAGAATACTAGCCACAGGTACCTTCCAAAGGCCTACTGGGAATATCATGGGGATCTCACAGGCATCAGCATTCAGGGTTCTTCACCAGTTCGTGGATGCCATGTCAGCACATGCCGGTGAGCACATATATTTCCTCAACACCCATGAGGCGTTGACCAACAATATGCGTCTCTTCCACCAAATAGCAGAATATCCTGAGGTAGTGAATGCTATAGACTGCATGCACATACACATCAAAGCACCACCCGGTGAGCGGGGTAGGGTCTACATAAATCGCAAGGGCTTCCCCTCCATCAACTGCCAGGTCATGTGCGATGCCCAGGGCATTATCTTGAATGTGTGTGCTGGCAGCCCTGGAAGCTATCACAACTCCCACATCTGGCATATGACACAGCTGTACCAGTCATTTGCCAGTGAGTACATCACATATGGCCACCTAGTGGGGGATGCTGGCTATGCACTGGAGCCGTGGCTGAAGACACCCCTCAGAAATGCACACACACCTGAACAAGAACTCTATAATGAGGCACACGCACAAACCAGAATCTTAATAGTCTCAAGTCACAGTTCTGCTGCCTTGACATATCCGGTGGAGCCTTGCAGTACTCTCCAGCTACATATACACAAATGTTCATAGTATGTGCCATACTACACAATATGATCCTGCTGAAAACAGCTGCAGCAGGAACAGCACGGGGCAAGGTCATACAGCCCCCCCCCACCATTGCCAAGGCCAGCACAGGCACAGAGTGACGTGGAGGAGGAACTCCCTGAGCCTGCCCATGTAGAAAGAAGGAGATGTGCCCAGTATGCCCAGGCCTTGGCAAAGAGGCAACGCATAGCACATACACTAACATGTTAGGGACCCAGGGAATGACACCTCTCTCTGACTTGCACATACAGTAAAAGGGATGCCAAACATGACACTACCTGTGCTGTGCCATGTATACGGAGTTTACTATGTACATCTGACATAGACAGCCCTCCAGCACCATCCTCAATACTGGCCCAGCCACAAGCTACGTCACCCTTCCTATCAATTACTGAATGGAGTAGTATGTTCAGATAATTGTATCTATGGTATGTACATGAGCATGCAAGGGAATTGGGTGGCTGAATGGGATGGTATCAGATAGTGGACACCTATATGGGCAGCAGGAAATCCATAACAACATGTTAGGCAGTACTAGACAAGGTGACAAAACAGGCCATAGTACATTGGTGGCCCAAATAACTGTGTGTGTCCACTGGACACACACATGCATGTCAGTGAGTCTCACATACCCACCACCAGCCTCAGCCAGCAGGATAGGTGTAGATGACCATAAAGAAAGGCTGGGCTAAGGCCTCCAATTGATGGCAATGGGAACATCCCCCCTCCACATCTACACATACAGACTACAACAGGTCTGGTAGTTGTATGTAAGTTCTGAAGGGTAAGAAGTCTGAAACTGAAATGTAGGTCACTAAAACCTAAGATCTGTACTCTACTGATATGCCTCCAGTCTGCATGACAGGTCAGAATGCAATATGAAATGGAAGCCAACAGAGTACCTGAAATACCAGTACAGTCATAGCAAATGTTTAAAGTTGTCAGGTGTGCCCCCCCCCCCACAATCCTATGTAGAAATGCAGTAACATGTAAGTGTGAGGAGTAATATCAATGGAGCACAGATTACTCTAGCTGGCCCAATCTACAGGATAGATTGTTGCATGTATACAATATGCAGGGGTCTGTGTGTTAGGTTGTTTTGTGTTCAATATTGTCTGGAAGTGGTCAACATGTAGGCATCAAGGGTTGTGTCTCAGTGGCCTATGGGCAGTACTGTGGTTGACAGGGCCATGTTCTAACAACTGCAGTGCCAACCACAATGCTTCTCAGCAATACCCATGTCAGCAGTCGTCCATACTCACTGTCCAGATGTCAATATCTGTCACCATCTGAAAGATGGACATGCCATTAATGTGGGCCCATACATACACACAGTACACAGGTGGAAGTACCCTAGACAGAGTAAATGTAACCGTCAACTGCACACAACATTGGAATTGTACATACAGGTTAGTGGCACATTAGTTGTCTGTGTAGTATGGAATATTGGTGTAGTCTGGCCAATCACTGGCAGACGACAAAAGGCACAGTTATGAAGTAATGAGAGACTGCCTATGTCCCCGCACAAGTAGGCATAAGAGGAATGTCCCAGGTATATCTGTGAGTCAGCTGCAAGTAGTTGCATTCCACACATGCACTCAGCTCACCCCACCATCAGCCACATGTTTATTATAGGTCATATCCTCACTGTTGGGAATAAATACAGTATGACCCCACTTCTGTATGGGAATACCCACAGAATGCAGCATGCTGAAGAGGTATCCTATGCAGGTGTATCCCGAGCTGTAAGCAGCACCCTGTCTGCATCCAGACCAATGGATCAATATGGACAGGAAGTATTGCCATTAACACACCTCGCACACTTACCCTGTCACCCCAGGGGAATCCACTGGCTTGCAGCCTGGGAATGTAGGAGTGATAGAATGCACTGGCCTACTACAGATGGCCTGCATCACTACCAAATGGCCTACAGTCCTCTGTCAAAGGTCTGTGCCTCACCTGTAGTGCCAATGTATGGTATCTTATGGGGTCCTAACTAACAACTTAACAGTCAACAGAACACAAATGCAAGGCCATGTTGACAAATCCCAGTAGCATGCCACCCATGTCCTACTGCAAGAACTGTGGACCAATCCATAAATACTGCTGGGATGAAGGGCCAGCTATAGGGATACTTCTCAGATATCACTTGCATAATGTTAGGAAGAGGATAAAATAACAGAGGGAGGTATAGAAGCATGGGCGTTATGGAGTGTGTGAAGTCTGAAACTCTGATGTGTGTCCATACCACCCCTTCCTGCAAACCCATTAATGGGTGGCTACAAACCTGCTCGTAAGCCACAATGTGAAGAGGAACTGATCAGATATATAGCCCTGCCTCTGGGTAACCTGGGTGAATCTGTACAACTGAGAGGTATGGATGCAGCAGGATATGGCCATTCTGTTAAGTCGATACATGTACAAGAAGGTGATCCTTAGCCACCATACTACCCAGGTGCTGGACCATTTACACAGACCCATCAGCAAGTGTCTGTAGCTACCCTTCCAGAATGGCAGGAGTGTGCAAGAATGTGTAGGCTGCACCCCACAATACTGGACTCAGCTTCATTCATCTTGTATTTCCCAGTAAGTAACTGTGAGCAAATAATTATATCTGTCAGTAGCTGATGATATAATACATCACAGTGTAAAACAGTACATATGTCTGAATATCTCTTCTAACACTAACCATGTAACTTGTCATTGTGACTCCATATTGTCAACCTATCTACAGATATCCTGTCAAAACAGGTTGCTAGCTGCAGGTGTAGAACACCAAACCATGGACTGGAGTACAACCCTACCTGAAATGGATTCACATACTCAGTACAGAAGGTCATCCTGGGCATGCTCATGCACTTAGAGAAATGAAAGCCATGTCTGACAACACAGTGGACTATACATATCTGTCACTTGCAGATGTCTGTGCACACATGCCAAATTGTACACCATTTATGCTTCACACACACACATTGGATAGGAATACTCACACATATCTAAGGCCAACAGACTATAATATGTCAAACATACACACACAGATATGTGGGGAAGAGAGAGAGACAGACAGTGACAGAGAGAATTCTATTATGAGGCCTGTCCCACCCACTACACATCCAATTGGCCTATATCACATGATGTGCTTATATCAATCACTGTAGACATTCCCTTTGGTAGCCCTCAGCCCTATAGTGCCTGTGGTGCTTGTGATAACTGTGTAACACGGTAGTACAAATAAATATTCATGTAGCATTTGTAAACTCAGTCCTGTCAAATGTAGAGTTGTGTGTGTGTGTGTGTGTGTGTGTGTGTGTGTGTGTGTGTGTGTGTGTGTGTGTGTTTATTTCCAGAGGAATGATTTATAGTCCATTCACACACACTGCACTTCCCATTACATGTGTTAACTCTCCTGTTGATGTCAATCATCTTGAAATAACCCTTTGGGAAGTCTCAGCCCTATAAGCTCCGTGATGCTTGCAATAACTGAATAATACTGTAGTGTAGCATACTACTTAGGTAGAAGTTCTAATTCCAGACATGGCAACTGTGATAGAGTGTGTGTCTTTGTTGACACTTGATTTTGTGGACATTCACACTTACTACTCTCCCCTTACACCTCCTTTAGCACCGCTGCTGATGTCACTCACCTTCAAAGATACCTTTGGATAGCTCTCTAACATATAAGTTCAGCGGCACTTGCAATAACTGCGTAATACCATAGTGTAGCATACTAGTTAGGTAGATGTTCTAAGCCTCAACATAGCAACTGTAAAACTGTGTGTGTTTGTGTGACAGAGTGTGCGTGTCTTTGTTGACACCTGATTTTGTGGACATTCACACTTACTACTCTCCCCTAACCCTTCCTTTAGCACTGCTGCTGATGTCACTCACCTTCAAAGATACCTTTGGACAGCTCTTCAACATATAAGCTCAGTGGCGCTTGCAATAAATGTGTAATACCATAGTGTCATGTTTTAGTTAGGTAGGAGTTCTAATCCCAGACATGGAAACTGTGTATGTTTGTGTGAGTGTGTGTGTGTGTCTTTGATAACACCTGATTTCATGGACATTCACACTTACTACTCTCTCCTTACCCCTCCTTTAGCATATAAGCTCCATGGCACTTATGATAAATGTGTAACATTTTAGTAACAATGCATAGGTAGGGGTTCGAAACTCAGTACTCGCAAGTGTGTGGTGTCTGTCATCAGTATCTTGTGTGGGTGTTGGTGTGATTGTGTAATAACATAATCCATTGCGGTGTGTGGTTTGCTACATTATTATATTGAGGAGCTATATGTCCCAATGTCCACACTAAAAGTCCAACAGTTGCAAACACCGTAGAGGTTGGTGTAGACAATCCATAGCCATAAATGTCTACTGCCCTGTGCAATGACTGTGACAGTATGGATTAGTGAGCAATATAGGCAACCCTTATAATACTCAGAGACCACTCTCCACCCACGGATCATACACAAACACGCTTGGCTCTTTCTCTCTTTCTTTCTACCTTTCTGTCTTTCTCTCCATCTCTCTCTCTCTCTCTCTCTCTCCCCCCCTCTCTGGTAGATGTGGAAAAATACATCTGTTCTGCATAGGCAGCAGCTGGACATGTCTAGGTAATGCTCATGATCAGCTGATAGCCTGTGCACGGATTGGAGTCCCCCACTTGCTAATTGCATGTGGAAAAGCTGTGGTATCATTCCTATAGCCAACTGCATGAAAACACACTCCTATAAATAAGCACTTCATGTTGGTGTTGGCTCTTTTCCTTCACTGTGAGCAGGACTTCATGCGGGTGTCTGACAAACAGCATCACAAAGGGTAGTTGGAAATACTTCTTACAACAAACACTGTGGAGACAGGGCAACAAACTGGAGGGGGATTTCCAGACATGGGGACAGAACATAAGTATTGCTATTCTACATATGAAGTAATGTTAGTTTAACAGGGTTTGTGTGGATATGGCTGTTCTGCATGGTTTAAAGTCTAACATGACAGTATTATGTGGATGAGAAAACTCTCACCTGTAGGGCTATCTGCAGACTGGCCAGAATTTGGAGTCTTAGATTTGGTGTGTTACTCACACATTGTCGGTCTTTATAAATGCAGTAGCATACTCTGATGATTGCAATCAGTAAATGGTAACATCCATGTGTGTTACTGACTTCATATCCCTCAGAAGTGACATGTTACAACAAACCCTGTTACACCAGCAGTTTTCTCAGTTTATAACAGCAATATGTCAATAGTGGCCCTGTGTTGTGTCTCTGTCTCCCAAGTCTGTCACCCTTTGTCCATATGTCATGCAGTAAGAGGTGGATATGTACAGTATATCATTATTTATTGACATAATTCCTGATATCAAGCCAGTGATATATCAGACTGCCAGACATGTCATGTATAGGAGGCTTTATATTTGAGGACAAAACCTGGACATTATGTTGTAGTCTGTACAGTAGTGAGGTCTGTGTACTAATGGTGATTGTTGACAGAGTGCCAGTATTGTGTAGCAGTGTATTGTGAATATGTTATTTGGCTTGTGTACAGACTGGGGTAGATGTCAGTGTTCTTGGTCCTATTCTACCTGACGTTGCATGCTGCTCCAATTTGTGGTACCCCATCAGCTTATATGTTTGTAGGGTCAGATTGAGACATGTCCCATACCATGGTCAGGCATCAGACAACACTGTAAATTTGGCCAGTATATGTAGGGTTAGTGTGTGAGTGGCGAATATGATGATGCATTTTGTTTACACAGTCCATATACTGTACTATTAATTAGGCTTACCATTATGTGCCTGTGACTGTGTTGAGATTGGTTGTGGGTATGCATTTTCACACTGGTGTCTGTTACTCCGAGCTGTTACATGCCTGTATTGCCTGCTATATTTGCAATTACATGTGTATTCCGCCATAGGAAAATAGGTGTAGTGTTGTGGCAGTCTGCCTGTAGTTTAGACAGTGCTTGCTCACATGCCTAGCAGCTCAGTGTATATACCCTAGTGTGATGTTATGTCCAGATATTTGTCAGATCTACTGCTGCCTGACCACCATACGGTGTTGTGTATTACTGACAAAGCAGTGGGATGCTGCGAAGATGTATGTCACTGACTAGTGATAAGTATGTGGTCTTGGGACCTGTGCTCCTCCAGTTAATATATGTTAGGACAGACAGGAGGGTGTGAATGCATCAACTGTGTGAGCCTATCTACTCCAGTATTTGTGATAGATCCCCATTTTCATGGCTTTAAACATCCCCTTTGTCAGGCTTGGTCCACATTTCTTGCACTAAGGTGTTCTGTGTATACCACTATACTGACCAGATTGTTTCAGACTGTCCACGTTTATTGCTCATATATCTGCTGTATTCCACAGGATTATTACTGTGATTTGTGTGGTACTTCACTAAGATGAATTTATAATGTCTGTCAGTAACTGATGGCGTACATGTCAGGTTCAGGAGAGCCTTCCTTCACAGCATGTATGTTAACACAACCCCTGTTACTGTAGCAACATTCTACATTTATAACTGCAATATGTACAGTATGTTCCCTTGCACTAAGAGGTTGAGAGTTATGGTGCTGAGGTATGACTCCACTACATGTGCTGTGCATATGTTTTATATATATATATATATATATATATATACACACACACACATATATATATATATATATATATATATATATATATATATATATATAGATATAGATATATATATATAAATATATATATATATGTGTGCATGTGTTTGTATATATATATATATATATATATATATATATATATATATATATATATATATATATATACTTTTTCTGTGTGAACATGAGTATTGCATATTCCTTCTCAGATGTATCTCACCATATTTATCTGATATGTGCATATTTAGATATGAACACATGACTGATACCACACTATTTCCACTAACAAGTAGTGAACAATTGTAGTAGTCAAAGCAGTTTTTCACTACTATTCAGTATGTGCACTGAATGATATATTTGAAAAACAACAGGCATTCATACAGCTCTGATGGCTTAGTGGTTAAGTACTGTGACTATAGTGTACAGGGTCCTGGGATCAAGACCTGCATGGACTATTTAATTTGTTGCTGGGCAGAACAAGAACTGATGGAGACAGGGAGATTAAGGGGGCTTTAAAGTGGCTTTAAGCAGGTTTGCATGGGTTTGCACGATGGTAAGCGCTGTTAACATACGGTTAAACAGATATGCGCTTACACTGTAAAGGCTTTGCTTACCAGTGTGCAAATCCATATAGCATTTACATTTAAACAATGCCTAAACTTGCTAAGCATAGCCAGCCCTAGTAAGCAGTGATCACATTCCAATCTGATCAAATAGCAGGGTAATGACATATTTAATAAGTGTATTTAATTCCATGTACATACCATGCTTCTATGTGCTGCCATTACAGTAGCAAGAAGTGTGAGTATACTGTATGGGACACCTGAGTATACATGGGTAGTACCACAATCTTTTCTCTTTGTATGTGTTACATACTGAGGTAGTATCCCAGGTCATATGCAGTCGCATGTGCATGTATTGTTTCATTATGTGACTACTTTTAACAGTGCCTTTCCAAGTAAGAGTAGATTGCAGATTGTAGTAGTGGAACCATACACCCCTGCATGCAAAGCTGGACTCTGAGTACTGACTATCGTGTTTTTGGTGTTTGAGCTGTATGTTTTTATGTATCTCCTATTGGATAATTATCTGATATGTTGATATTAACTGTAGACAACTATGTTTTTAGGACATGTCATTGAGGACTGCGGTCATGTAGTAATGGCATACCTATCTGTTTCAGACGGTTATCTTTCACAACATTCATCCTAATGCATAACCTGTTGGCTATTTACTTTCTGTCTGTCCTCTGTACAGATGTGCAGATGTCAGGTATTCATCATGGCTGCTTACAGGTAATCTCTGATTGACTGACACTGACATGTCTGCCCAGCTGTGCTACGAATGCCACAGCTAGGAAACCCCACTCTGTACGCATCACATGCCATGGATATCTCAACCAGACTACTGCAGTCAACAGAATATGCTTAGGTACAGGTCCCTAATCCAGACGCTGGCCATGTTATGCAATATATGTTGCATACATGTCAATTGGAGCACCTCAATGACCCTCTTCAAGAGAAAGCCAGATGAGTGGATGTTGAATGTAACTGTCTCCCTGGGGATCACTCAAGTGGCATTGCTTGATAGATGGCCTGCTGACAAATGTCAGGTGGCATGATACCAGTGTACTCACATGCCATACTCTTCTCATCTCTCCATGGACATTAGCCTGGTACACACCTAGGAACACCTGCACCTATGGTCCTCAGTACTGACAAATGTGTCTGTGTGCATTACTGAGTATAGCAGTGTTTGTGCGTTTGTAAACTTGCAGTTGAAAATACTCTGAGGGCATTCTCACCCACTACACCCCCCATCACTATACTTAGAGAGGGCTGCTGCTGACACTCTTCACCCTATGGTCTACTGGAAGCTTGCAGTAGCAGAATAACACTGTTCTAGAAATGGGTAGATAGGTGTGGGTTACTCTCTGAGTCCTGGCAAATGTGAGTGTGGTGTGTGTGCGTGTGTGTGTGTGTGTGTGTGTGTGTGTGTGTGTGTGTGTGTGTGTGTGTGTGTGTGTGCATATTAGTAGGAGACAGCATTCTGAGGCCACATTCTCCAAATACACTAAATCTTGCCATATATTATAAGGGATGGTGATGTTGCTGACAATAGTACAGCCATGACAAAACCCTCACCCTACTATCCCTGTGCTGTGCACAATAAATGCATATCCCTGTAGTAGCAATAATTAGATAGACAAGGGTTTGTATTGCAGTCCTGGTAAATGTATGGTTGTGGGTATGTTGGAGCATTATCATGGGTTTCAGTGGGTATAATAGCCAATGTAGGGTGGGAGTACTGGGTATACTGTCTTTACACCATGTTACCCCCAGTACATGTCCCAAGGTCCACTGTATGAGGACCTCTCTCACCATCAACCATACAGGTAACTGATGACATTCTTCAGTGCAATGATGCATGTGCTGTGTGTAAAAACTCTGTAACAGTATGGACTCACTGACAAGGTAGTCAGCACTGCTAAACCCAGTTCTGTCAAATGTGTCTATGACTGTATGTGTTTATCATTGTGTATATGACAGTATGTTATACTATGTATTGTCCATTAACACCCAGTACATCCCCCATTACCAGACTGTACAAGCCCTGGTGCTGTTACAGTTCACTTTATAGGAAGCGCAGGACACACCTCACCCTACAAACTCTGTGGTCTGTGCAATTAAGGCCAAACACATTAGTAGCAAGACATACCTAGGTATGGGTTCCAATCTCAGTGTTGCCAAGTATGTGAGTGTGTATGTGAAGGGATCTACTTCAGTTTTCAGAAAATCTATTTCCCAGAAGATCAGTTGTCCAAGAACTAACTGGCAAAAGGTAACTTTTCAAAGCAATGATCTTGTGGTAATGCATTCCATCAAAACTAGTAGTGGATGTGTAAGTGGTCTCTTCCCCATTGTACAGCTGTACATCAATACTGGAGCTGGTATATATAGTTGGGTGTGGTTGTTGTGGGCACAGCCACCCACATTGGGGTTATTATTGTGTGTGTCCCCCCCCGCTTACTGAGCTGTTATATTGTACAGTTCATGTTAAGAGGTTAAGTAGTCACATTATGTGTAGTTCTCCATCACCCCACACCTTCTGAAGTAGGGTGCTGTGCTCCCCACACCAGCACACCTATGTATACCACTTCCAGGATTGCACCACATTGGGGAAAAGGACATATATCCTGCCAGTACCATTTTCACTGACATTAAATCTGGCGGACTGATTATTTACTGATGTGATGTTTTAGCAATTTGGTCTTGGTGGACTTACATAGTCCAAAATGAGTTCTCTGCAAAATGAAGTACATCCATGTGAACAGTATTCTCTGTGTATTGCATCAACACAAAGGCCTGTGTGTGTGTTTGTGTGTGTGTGTGTGTGTGTGTGTGTGTGTGTGTGTGTTATTCACAAACATTTGGTGTGTGCCAACCAGTACACTTACTATTGTCCACTGTAGAAGATCTGCTTACATCTGCCACCATGCATTCTCCTGTATACACCCCTCAGACCTATCAGCCATATGGCACATGCAGTAACTGTTATACAGACCTGTTACGTGTGTTCAGCTGTACCCAGGATATGACACAGTCAATGTGTTACCACAGTGCCACACCCCTTTTAGGAAAGGACAGCAGACCAACAGCCTGCTGACACAGACACCTAGAACACAAACAGAATGCATTATGGAGACCACTATCAGTCAGTGTTAATAACAGCTATAATGCATCATGGCTGGACAGCTACACACCCTGATGTGTAAGCATTAAATATTCCAGCTGACAACATTTTAAACAGCTGTACATTGCTAAACTTTAGTACATTCACCCTATGCATGTTTCTGTATCAATGGTATGGATGACAGAGATGTGGCACAAGTATCATCATATGCACAGGGTGTAGTATAGGTTTGCCAGAGGCCTAAACTGAGCCGTTTGGTTGACATCATGTGTGTGGGTCCGGGGGTTCTTTATAAAATGGCCTTTGCAGATGTGAAGTGTGTGTAGGTATGGAGGTGGCCTAGCTGTGTTGATGACGTGTATGTGTATGTACGCACACAGTTCTGCCATGTGACTGCCCTATACAGGGGAATGTTGGACAGCTGTGGACCATACATGGCAGGGTGTACAATTCACAGTGCTCAGCCATGGACATGGGAACTGCACCTACCAGGGGTTGCACAGGCACCACCAGGCAGAGGCAAAGATACAGTACTCTCCCCGATGATAATTGTCTGCTGGATCCGCATCCCTGTTGGGACTGGCCAGGACCATGTGCACATGGCCTGCTGTGTTGTGGTGTGGACAGCACCCTCCCATGCAGTTCTGGTGCAGGTACTGCCACTACGGGAGCGGCCATGAGGTGTTGCATGTCCACGTAGACCCCCACCTGTTGGTGTTGCTGACATACGTCCATGTGGCTGATGCCTTAGTCCCACCACATGCTCTACCACAGACACCGCACGGTCAAGGTTTCCCACCATCTCACCCATCTGTCTATCCATGACCTCTGCAAAATAACAGTGGGCATTTGCATAATCATGGATGTAGTCACATACAGCAGGAAGTGTAGCCCTCTGGAGCCTTGGACTATCTCTGGTGTAATGTTCCATACGTGCCTGTACCTCCATGATGGCCTGAAACATGCTGTGGCACTTCTGCCAGGGGCATGATGGCCAGCAGCCCTCCTATGAGCACCCCTGTACATCTGCCTGTGTGAGACCTCGCCGGTCATCTGGCTATGGCTGCTGTGTACAGACACACTTGTCCTAGTCACCACACTTTCCTGTCCCATGCCACTACCCACCAACTGTCCCTCATCTATGGCTACTGGTGATGGGGTATGTGTGGGCACTGTGGCTGTGTGCGGGGATGGGGAGGATAAAAGTGAGATGCCCACCAATGGCACAGATTCAGCCCCTGACAACCCTGCCTGTGCCTCACTATGCCTATCATCATTATCAGAGTCTGTATGGACACCAACATCAGTTTGCCTGCAGGAGGGATCCTGACCCACCACGCCACCTGTGAGGGGCAGACAAGAAATGTAAATTAAGACCTGTACATTATGGTTTACTTCTACATAGACACATGCACACACACACACACACACACACACACACACACACACACACACACACACGCACACACACACACACACACACACACACACGCACACACACACACACACACACACACACACACACACACACACACACACACACACACACACACACGAGGTGGCACAAAGATATTACACAGACCTCACATTACCCAACAGTTGACACGCATGACATATGGCACTCAACAGCATGCACTGCAGCCATTCATATTCCTTATTACCAACATTATACATCTTTGTGATGCATGAGTTGTGTTAGTAGGTGATGCCCCTTCTCCTGGAACACACTGCACCCATGTACATATTATTGTTGTGCACCTGTACAGCACACTGGCATGTACTGTGCACCATACCTCACATGTGTACAGACTATTTCTGAATGTGTAGATGTCTGGCAGTTATGTTTGCTCTGTTGCTCACAACCCCTATGTGTTTGTCTGACACATAACTGAGATGATATGAGGACTGATGTTGATAGTTTATGCCTGACCTTTGATTTGTAGATCTCATCATCAGCAGTGCATGTATGTGCAATAATATTCTCTTACACCGACAACCTTCAAAGCTTAATGTGGATATGAGGAGTGTACACACCCTTGTTGACATGCCAGCCTCTTCTATGATATGCAATGGGTCCACAATATTGCATTTGTTACCATTGCACACACCAGATATGTGACATATGATGTGTGCAATTCAATGCAATATCAAACAAATGTGTTAGCTGAGGAGATGCTGAATGAGATGCATACAATATGTGGGTTGCATAAGTGTGCACACCCTTAACATAATGGTCTGTTGAAGCACCTGTTAAGTGAACTACAGCAGTCACTATTCCTAGAAGGGGTATACTAGTATGGCCCTTTTCACTTGGTATTATGTGATCTGTCTGCTCTACAAAGGTCCCTCAACTCTGCCAGATTGCAAGGTCAGTTCATGTGCACAGCCCTTGGAGGTCACACAGTGGCTTCACTATTGCTGTAGAGTCTGGGTTATGTTTGGCACAATTCATAACCTTGACTATGTTCATATACAGCCATTCTTAGCTAGCTTTGGATGTATGCTTCAATTCACTGTTGTGTTCCAAGCTGACACCCCTCCCCATTCTCATCCTTATTGCAGACGCCTGACAACTATGGGCCACACATGAGTGTTATTTTGCAGTGTTCCAAATTCCAACCACCATGTCTATCGGCCTAGTACCAGCTAATGAACAGCAACCCTAACGGTGTACACTGGCACCAGCAAGCTAAATGTTGGGGATGGTGGCCCTGAGGTGGAGTGAGGTGTTGCTTGTGAACCACATGTATCTTTATGGATACTGTCTGTAGGTTTGAGCCTTGGTCTCATGACACCATCACACATTGCAACACATGCTTTTGAGAGACTTGATGTTATGCTTATGCTACCTATTCAGAGCCCTGGATGATGTTTCATGTGGGACAAATCTTCTGTCTGATTATCCTAACCCATAGGCCACACTTTGTTGAATCCAGGCAATTGTCGACACAGGTACTGCACAGGCAGTACTTGGTAGACATTCCTGCAACTCCCTTAGTGTGGCTGCATGTCACTGGCAGCCTCCATGACCAGTTTGCAACATGTTTTGTCATCTGGTTTGGGTGGGCATCTGTTTATTTTCTACATCACTGTTGTCCCATATTACATACACCCATAGATGACTGTCTGCATTGTTTGCCATGGTATTTGTAATGGTGAGGTAAGGTTACTTTTCCCACTCCTGAGTGCCACCTTTCAAATATTGGATCCATTTCATGGTTTGTAAGATGTGTGCAAGCCATGGTTGCCTGTGTTGCAGGTGACTGGGCAAATGTCATGGACATACTTCTTGGACAGCAGACCATTACTTGGTGTAACACTGAGTCCCTGTACCTGATGGCAGGTATGTACTCAAGAAGAGTGAATGCTGTCAGTACATCACAAGCTGCCTCCACAATATGTTATTTGGAGTGTATACACACATATACTTCCAATGTTTTGCAAGGTTTATATTTCCCATATGTATTGTCCTAACATAGGTTTCCATATTACACATTCATTGCTCACGTTAGGATCACATTACAGGTTGTAAAAGGTGTGGAATGTATTATTGTGGTCTGCCATTGTATATATCAGGAACAGTTGCCATTGTGATAGTGGTGTATACACTGCACATACTGTTGCATCCACTGTATAAGGGTAATGTTTAATACATGTCCCTACTGTAGGCCATTTGTCACACCATTTTATTTATCTCTGTCCACACATCTGGCACTGACAGGTTGTGAGGTATACTGCAGGACTCACACATACCTTTCAGATATGCCATCATGGTGACCCCTGTGATGCAGTGCAGTTAACAACACCATAAATGAATATGTACAACATGCATTATGGGTAGGTGTGCTAAATGTCTGCATGGTAAATAGCATGGCCTTAACATAGCCAGTGTATTGGCAAACCTGAACATAACAACAACATACTCACCAGCTACAGGCTGCTGTCCCAGTTGTATACCAGAGGGACCTAAATAGTTGTGTGAGAGAAGTAATGCCAGTAGCCACACCTGTGGCATTGGTACAGGGTGGAAGCAGCATATCAGCACATCAACAGTACAAACCCCAATACTATGGATTATGCACATTTGTGCATTACTACACTCCAACAACAGACTATCTTATCTGATATATGCATGTAGATACTTTACAGATACAAATGGATAAGCAACAGTTTTCTAGTAATGTGCACTGGGGCCATACCTGCACGCTCCTCATCCATTGTGTGGATGGCACCCACCTCCACAATGTTGTCTTCAACTTGTTGGTGTGTCTGGTGGGTGGGTGCACCAAGGCTGGTGAAGAGCTCCTCAGCATGTGTCAGTGGGGGCTGGATGGCCTGACCCCCACCTGTGTCTAGCTTGTCCCTTGCAATGTGCAATGGCAGCAGCGTACTGACTGGTGTGGCGGATGAGGTCTGTGCAATGATGCCACACCTGTTCATAATTTTGGCTGTGCAGGCCAACATCGTTTACCCTGTGTATGAGCTCGTTCCACAGGGTGGTCCTCTCATGCAGATCCTTGGCTCTGCGGCTGAATAAGATGCTGTAATGTCATATGAGATGTTGTATAATGGTCTCATTCTCCATGTCAGTGAAGGCAGGGTGCCCTGGATGTTGCATATTACCTGGAAGACATAAGCAGGATAAATGGTCACAGGACCTCATACGGGTGTCCACTTGCACATCAACAGTGGATATTACTTGCAACTCATCTAGAATATACCATAACACTGCAAGCTATCTGACCTGTCTAGTTCCCCCAATGTTGGACACTTAATGGAATAATCCACTAATCTCCATTCATTTCTGTGTAGAGGGATGACAGTGGCCATCTTCCATGTGGATGGTGGCAAGTCTGTGTTTGACTGTAGTGTGTGATGGAGCTGTGAGCACATGCCTGGGTTCATGTAGGAGGCAGACTGTCATGTTCTCATGCCCCATGGAGACTTGCTATTGTTGCCATCAGTTGGCATTATGCACATGCTCACCATTGATGCAGGCAGGGGTGTGGATTATGTACATATCCCCCTGTACAAATGTTGTGGACAGGGTGGCACTTTTCCCACCTAACTTGTCTGATGCAGGATGCCTGTATCCATGGCATGTGTGTATGAGGTGTGCTTTACCCCCAGTACAGATTGAACTGTGTTACTGCCTCTGAGACTGACTACATATGTGGAGACATTGTTGCAATTGGCCTTGGTAGTGTGCATATGTCACATTTATAGTCATAGTCAGCCTTACAGGAAGTCATCTGTGAGCCTACATGCTTGCTCAAATAGAGGTGGACTTGCTTCCAAGTTGTGGTCTGCACCTATGTGTCCCTGTACAGCCACTATAGCAACCTATTATGTGTTTTGTGTATTGCTGCTGTCCACCAAGGGGGATTACTCTATCGATGGAGGCTGGTTGTACAGGTCAGGTACTGCTGATTCCATATAGCTACAGTGGATATAAAGTGTACACACTCCTGTTACAATGCCTGGTAGTTGTGCAATTGAAACATGACCTCACAAAAGCTCATGTCAACACAATCCCCACCTGTAATGTGACCTATAGCTTGCTCAGTTCAATAGAGAATATAACAATCTGACCTGTGGACACATATGGAAATTAATACTCAGTATAGTAAGCCAGGTGAGTGTGTGTGCACACCCTTAAACTGATATGTTGTGTAAACACCTGCTGAGATGATTGCAGCATCCATTTGTCTTGGTTTATACTCTAACATCATGTCACATCTTCACTTGGCAATGGCTGCTCACCTTCCACGAAACAGCTTTGTTTCCTTTTCAATGGAATTGTACAAATTATGGGTCACATTTGAGGTGAGAAACATTTTGAAATGACTTTCTGTGGTCTCATTGGCATACAGCACACAAACCTGGCATTCCAACAGGGGTGTGTACACTTTGGATATCCAGTGTATATGGGTGTTGATATACCTGTTAGTGGTAGCATGGACAGTGGGTCATAACACATTTGTACAATTATCTGATTACTAACTGATAATCCTGCCTGCTGTAGTACCCATATCGGTGTCATGGCAATGCAACAACCAGTAGCTGTACACATTTTATTTTGTTGTATGCAGTGACACTGATATTATACAGCCTATTTTACAGACTGCTTGTGACCCATGTTATTACTTTGTGCCTTTCAGCTGAACATACGTATACATACATGTGCTCAGGGGATACCTCTTATACATTTGTGTTCTATGTCAGTATGGCACACTGTATATACAGTCTTGCAACTCAATCATACGTCTCAACCTGTTGTGCCAGGACTTCTGGGCAATGGTCCACATCAATGGGTGACAACAGGGAAATCAATATTGATAATATAATAATATAGCTGACACAACACGAGTATATGTGTCTCTGACTACTCAGACAACTGTGACTATTGTCCGGCAGAACACTGTACAGTTGAATGTTATTAATTCAATATATCACATGCAGTTTAACACACACATCTGCAACAGTTCTTTACTATGTACTTGCCATATATAGGTATCTCAGATTTACAGTACAAACATGTATAATACTCATATTCACAGGTACCGTATGGATATGGGCAACATCTCATTAATTGGCCTAGCAGTGGCACAGTCACAACTCTTTGACAGACTGTAGTGGTTGCCATATGTGAGGTGTCCTTTCCCAGGCTCCTCAGCTGTGACCTGACCTATCCACCTCATGGAGCATCACATGTGGACAAAGCCTAACATTAGGGGGGAATATATAGGGACAGATCTTAAATGTGTCTGTTACAAATCTATGACGTTTGTAGCATAATACATTTTGCATTACCATGACTGTTCTGATGGTGGTGGGGTCTGGATCTCAAGTGTTTGTCATTACCTAATGACTTCCATCTCCAGCTATTTGCCAGACTAATATAGATGTTAGGAGGAACAGACCAAACACTATGATGGGTAATTCTGTGAAGATCTGCACAATTAACAGATATGGCCCACTGTAAACAGAGCCAGATGCTATGTCCATAGCAGTTGTTCAGCAGGACATCATTACAGCAAGTCTTGATGGCACATATAAATATTTCAAATTCATCTCTTCAATTATTACAGACCGAGTACTACATTCAATTACGTTTCACATACCTGTTCTATTATTATGCTCTCTTCTGTGTTCCTGTTGATGTGTTAGTTTTTTGTTTGTTTTTTTCTTTTTTAGTATTATGTATATTTCTTCTTTCTTTCTTCCCCCCCCCCTCTCTCTCTATCTCCACTATTTGGATTGAGCTGTTTTGAATAGGTTGCAGCATGGCTTTTGTAGGTGATGCTCCTGATCAGGTGATGGCCGCTGCACCAATTGGTATTCCCCACTTGCTAATTGCATACAGGCAGCTGTGTAGTTCTTCCAATAGCCAATGTCATAGCAACCAAGTGCTATAAATGGCTACATCATGTGGGCATTGCCCATTTACCTTGCCTGCATTGAAGACATCCTTCATGTGTGGGAGGTAGCAGTGTTACAGACAGCAGGTAGGGATACCTCTTACAACAAGACTTGTGGACACAGGCCAACTACATGTTTGTATAAGGTTCCAGACCTAGGGACAGAGTGTGAGTATTGCTGTTATATGCTTTGAATGCTGCTAGTTTTACAGGGTTTGTGTGTACATGCCAGTTTTGCATGGAATGCAGTCTGTCTGAATAGCTCTCAACTGTGGGGCTATCCACATGATGGCCAGAGATTTGGCTGTTATGTTTTGTCTGTTCCACACACAGGTGTTATCCTTGACAAGTCAGTGGCATTGTCTCTGTTGCTTGCTATCAGTACATGGCAACATCCATTTGTGTTTCTGACATCATATTCCTCAGAAAGGGTATGTTGCAACGAATCCTGTAACACCAGCAACTTTCACAGTGTATTACAACAATATTTCAACTGTGGCCCTTTATTTTGGCCTCTGTCCTCCACTTATATACCAGGCTTTGTACAGATATCCTGCAGTAAGAGGTTGATAGGTATATGGTCTATCATTATTTAGTGCTGACATTCCTGCTATCATTCCAGTGATGGTGTGGACTCCCACACATGTTGTGGGGTAGGGGCCATATATATGAGGGCTACAGCTAGACAACATGTGTGACCCTGTACAGTCAATAGGTCAGTGTATAGAGAATGCTGTTATATGCCCTTGTAAGATATTGTATGGGGGGTGGGTATTAAATGTCATCAACCTTGCCTGTTACAGCATGTGCGGGATATTACTATTCAGAAACATAAAGATATATGGCTGTACATTTTCATACATTTCACCATGGAGACAGTGGTGGGTTAGAGCTTACTGTTTTGCACACCGTACTGTTTGTCAGTGTGATAATGCAGTTTGAAGTTAAACATTATGTAAATGATCCATTTACATTGTAACACTTGCTACTTTTACACCTAGGGAGTTAACTACAGAGTGTAATTGGAAGCTGTTGAACTAATTCTGTACTTAAGTGCTGATTGATTCTTGTCTTCAATGCATGTGTGAGTTTTTACTGTTGTACTACTTGAAGGCTTTGGCCAAGACAGCAGAGTATCTTACATTTTGCAAATTACTATATCATATGTTTACTTTGATAGTTGCACTAATCAGTTATTTTGTATTTCAGACACGTACATGCTATAAGAAATGTCATACACAATGTAAATTGTACACAAATAAAGATTTATATTTATGCAAAAGGTGTGGTGTTATGTCCTTTGCATTGAGTGTGGGTATATGTTCTAATGCAATAATTCTCATTTCTAGGAAAGAATCAGAACCCTTTGAGAAGGTGGCAACTGTAGGAATGATGCCTGTTTGATATCCTGTGCACTCTCTATATACATATAAACGTGTGTGTGTGTGTGTGTGTGTGTGTGTGTGTGTGTGTGTGTGTGTGTATATATATATATATATATATATATATATAATTTTAATGTTTAGTGCTTCCACACTGAACATTCCCTATGGTAGCCTGTCTGTTCTGCATGATATGTTGTAGAAATCATCCCTCCACTTTACAGCTCAAATGGCTTAGTGGTAACTTGCTGTGGTGTGCAGAGTCCTGGGTTCAAGACTTTCAAGGGCTGATTATTTTGTTGATGGGCAGAACCAGGGCTATTGGATACAGAGTGATTAAGGTACTTTTAAGCAGTTGTAAGTGGGTTTGCGTGGGTTTGCGCAGTGGTAAGCAATGCTAACTTCCAGTTAAGTATGCTTACAGACAGTTAACCTTTAAAAGTGCTTAATCTGTGTAGGCATCGCTTAGCACCACACAAACAGGCTTAGTCCCACTTACTACTGCTTACTTCCACTTACCCCATGCTAATTTCCTAAAAAGAAACTAAAAACGGGGTAATAGGAAACTGGTGAAAGAGTAGAAATGAAGAGAGTAATACAATATGACAAATAGCTATGTAGGATGGGTGTATGGGTCCATAGATGTCCATTTCTTCTACAGCAACAGCTGTGCATATATACTGAATTTGGAGGTAAATTATAGCACTCAAACCCCTGATAGAGGGGTGCGGACAACAATAATATGTTGTAAAGCCAATTATATCAGATTACATGTGTCCAGTGGACATGTGTGTGAAATGGACAGCTATGTGTGGGTTGAGATTTTTTTGGGAACAGATTGCCCCTTTTTTTAAGGTGTGAGTGGGATGTTAGGGAAGGATAGTAGGTATATTTGAGGAGGTAGGTTGGGTAGGAAGACAGGCAAGACAGAGAAGACAGCATACAGGGGTAGTATATGACACATGTGGGGGTAAACACCTTGGATGGGGAGGGGTGTTTTGAAATCAGAAACCCATAAGCCCCCAAATGGAAACAGTGGGACTGAGGTCCCCACCCATGGGAAGTCAGCACTGCATCTTCATGGCCCCGAAGGTGGCTGTGCTGGGGGCTGAGCAGGAGGGGCAGACTGATGCTCTAGTTGTACCACACAGCCCTCAAGCTGACATAGCAGATCTCCAAACTCATTTCGGAGCTCGCTATGCACTAATCCCTGGACCTAGCTTCGGGTGATGGTATCCTGTCCTTGCCCGCTCTGGGGGGAATGAGCCCCATCCCCTGAGGCAGTTCCACCTGAAGGTGGTGCAGGACCAGTGGATGAGGAGGTCCTGGGGTGGATCCCAGATGTGCTGGGGCCCAGTGCCATGGCCAGATGAGGTGGGAGTGGTGGGTCCGCTGGGACAAGCCTTCCCAAACGTGCTATGGTGTTGCATTTTTAGAACATATGTGGGTTAGTAATAGTCAACACAATCCAGAATTAGTTATAATAGCATGCATAGATATTCCCATTAACCCAAAACAACAGATTTTGAACAGTTGCATAGCAAACAGAACACATGCATATATGGAACCACAGTGGCCATTACAACAGCATGTAGGTTACACTGATAGCAACAGGCCACCAATGATAGTATTTCAACATGGAACATTAATAGAAACACATTTCAGTATTTGCTGAACAATAGCACATATGTCCCAGCAGTAGGTTTGGTGTAAAACATACCATTGATCTGTGTGTTTAGATTATTGTTGGAGATATGGTGGGGTGGGGAGAGAGATTGTCAATTAACAACTTGTATATCCTTGCAGTACTCACAACTTTAATGATCATTGCTCTAATCATTACTCTACACATATTATTACAATACTCTATGGCCTTAGTTTGGGCAGTGGTATGTCTGTACACAGTGTATACTTCAACCATCTTATAGCTACATTCTATTTCTCTTACCTGGTAGACCTGTGGGTGGATTGTTTGTTAACACTACCTGACTGTTTCTACACATATTCCCAGATTTCTAGTTAACATTATGCACATACCTCTAAACCTCTTAATGCAAAAAAAGTGGACAAAGCTTGACAAAATGGGGGTATAAATAGGGAAATATTTTAAATATTGCTCTTATAAACTTAGAAAGTTGCTAGAGTAACATGATTTGTTTTAATATACATTTTCTGAAGGATTTGAAGTCTGAAACTCAAGTGTATGTCATTATTTAGTGATCATTCCAGTGATATGCCAGGGAAACAGAGGAACAGGCCAAAATATGGACATTCTGCGAAAATCTGTACAGTTGAGAGGTATGATTATGCATAGAGCTTACTACCACTCCCGGGATTCAAGCCATGTCTGTGTCTGCTAAAAATACAACAATTTGCATTTCATCAGAGTGAGCTATTGAGAAAGTGGTGTCTCTTCCTTCACTGTTTTCTTTCTAAGTCTCTCTTGGTTGTACAATCTGACCTTGTAATTACAACATTTTTATACAGACATTCCTAGACATATTTTTTATGTAGCACAGTGTGGGTAACAGTGGTTGACACAACAATACTATTCAGATATCAGTTCTTGGTGAATACAACATGTCAAGCCATACAATACCAGAGTAAACGCAAACATTCCAGGATTTAGAACTTTATTACCAGGTAGTTACAGTTGCCTTACCTGAAAGACCTGTGGGGGAATGTTTGTTAACACTACCTGACTGTTTCTACACATATTCCCAAAATCCTAGTTAAAATTATGCATGCATCTTACTACCACTCTCAGGATTCGAACCATGGCTGTGTCTGCTAAAAATGCAACAATTTGCATTTCATCAGAGTGAGCTATTGAGAAACTATTGTCACTTCCTTCAGTGGTTTCTGTCTAAGTCTCTCTTGGTTGTACAATCTGACCTTGTAATTACAACATTCTTATACAGACATTCCTAGACATATTTTTTATGTAGCGCAGTGTGGGTAACAGTGGTTAACACAACATTACTATTCATATATCAGATCTTGGTGAATGCAACATGTCAAGCCATACAATACCAGTGTAAACACAACCTCTCCAGGATTTAGAACTTTATTGCCAGGCAGTTACAGTTTTATTTAAATATGATCTATATGGGACTATTAGTGTCATATTGTCTGGTTTATTCAGTACAAACCATACACATTATTTTATACTGCCAGGTGACATTCTACTCCTTTATATTTATTTGGTATGACCACTACAAGCAGGATTGTTACTCACCAGCCTCGCGACACAGCCTTTGCAACCTACTGGCATGGGCTTCCTAATTCACAGCCCGCTCAGCTGCAGCTGTAATGGAAATAGATAAACATTTAGGAATACCTATCATTCACATACACAGGCTGGACTTTGGTAAACAGTTATTGCTATGAATACTTACACACTGCTGGGACATCTCCCTCTGTCTTGCTTCTTGGACCCACTCATCCAAGAGCTCCCTCTTCCTCCGCTTCAAGTCAGCATAGTGGTGCCGGACCTGCTCACTAGTCCGAGGGATACCAGTGGCACTGGTGAGATCATGGTTGAGACAGTCCCAGGCTTCCACTTTATATTGGGAGCCCTGCTACTTACTGGTCCTGCAGCAGTCTCATGTCATGGGTTTTTACCAGGAGTCCTATCATGACCTTGGACTCCTGTATGCCCCAGTGCTGCACCCAAAAGCGCATGCCCTCTCCAACTCCTGCATATTAACTACAGTGGGGAGCTGCAACTAGTTATGGGCTGTATTCCCACCTGTGGGGTTTAAATACAGTCGATTTCCCACCTTTTGCCGTGATTGCATGGTTTTGAATATGCTGAGCTAAGATAAGCTACGGGCAAACCTGTTTAGCTAAGGTTGGCAGCGCTTAAATGGGCAGGTGCTGAGCACAGCTTACCAGTGCGCACATCTACTTAGCTACAGTACTTCCTGCTTAGCATTTACATTTCAGAAATGCTTACAGTGCCTCAGCTTAGCTGAGCATAACATAGCATTATTTACCTTTCATTTTTTGGAGTATCATGATGGTGGGTTTCATTCATCATTTAGCATAGCTAATGATATGTATGTTGACCTTCCATAACATCCCCTATATGCTTTTCTGACATATTACATTTTGTGTGACTGCATGTATGGGACACTTGTGTTTATGTGGGGGTTTCACAACTTCAATACACTGACACCTCACATCTGGCCCTAATACACTGCTCTGGTTGGGAAATATAAGTTGCTTACTATATAAGTATACTAAGATATTACATTTGTGGTGATTTCACATACAAAATAGACTCAGTTGCAGTGGGACTAGAACCCTGACAGACAACATGTAAAACATATGCTCTAACCACTATACTATTATACTACTGCTGATGGGGGCTATCTATTGCTATTTAAATTCTTGGGCCATTTAAGCTGACCTACACATAGCTAAGCAATGGGCACACCCATGCAGTTACACTTAAACTTTCCTGTTGATGTGAAAAAAAAATATTACAGACACTTTTTAAATATTGCTCTTACAAACTTAGACAGTTGTTAGAATAACAGGTTTTACATTCTCATGCATTTTCTGAAGTGTATGACTTCTAAAACTTAGTTCTGTCATTATTTTCTAACTTCATTCTTTAATGATATGCCACTACTTTGGCAGTGGCCACTTATTTATTTCACAGCTGTACACTATACGGCAGGAATTTGGACATTCTCTGGGGATCTCTCTTGTTGGGGGTTTACATTCTGTGAAAAGAGTGATCTCTCTCTTTTTACATTGCCGTACAGCAATTCTGGTGTGCAGAGGGGGTGTATCTTGTGAGAGCACTGCTCTCAAACATGCCTCCTGCACTCGTACACATCCATCGTGTACGTATTACAGCACGCAGAGTGCCTTCATACATATGTATGGCATGCTGCCGTGCTGCACAGAAACGGTCCCTTCCGTGCAGTAATAAATTATTCCCACACGGATGCTTGCTGAATCCTGGTGACTGTCTTTTTTCAGCTCTTTTTGTTCTAATAGCAAGATTCCCCTTATACCTGTTCAGTCATTTCCCATCCCTTAATTACTTGGTGTGCTTATCACTGTTATGGCCCACTTAAGTCTATAATTATCTTTAGATTTACCTGCACTGTTCTAGTTTCCTGCAGTGCAATATGCTGCATGATCTTACATTCAGATTGCATTTCCAGTCCTTATTCATTCTGGTTTACTAGTGTATTTATGACATTGATGTGTAGTCTTCACAGTTGTGCTTCTTCTAGCCCCTGTTTAACTGATATGCATTTCCATTTGTTGCAGATGAGGTTAGAATCTCCCTGTCTGCTGAAATGCTAGTATTTATCAACATGTGCTGGCTGGACAAATCCAGATAGCAAATGACTATCTTACTCTTTCCCCATAACCATAATAATTTATCTTCCTGGTTTGCCTGTTCTTCCAAGCCCACCTTCCTACCCAGTGAGATCATGTTTGGCAACTCTTTAAAAATGAACTTGTAAGTTTAGATTACTATACAGCGGTAGCCAACACTGTACTTAGTCAAACAAATTTACAAATCTGGGAAGTTTCAGTGAATTAAGCAACATTTTAACTACATGGTACACTTCCCAAACATGTTATATGAAAGGATCTGTAATGACTTGATCTCTAAGTCAGCCTTGGCTGGAACAAACTCTTGGCATGGACAAAAAATTTTCATTCTGTTCTAGAACTGATTATTCATACCATTTAAACTTTGACTAAGATATTGAGTTTGAACTAGACAGACTGCCAATTTTAACTGCAGAAACTCGATCACTGCTTCAATGATATGCTTCCAGCTTAAGGTAATCTTTGGTTACGCTGATAAAGAAGTTCATTCTGTTTAATTGGCATTAAGTTTAGCAGTTACACAGACTCATCATTATATGGTTTGGAAAGGCTTACACTGTCTCTGCTGCATGCTTTTTTTTTCTTATTATCAAGGGATTCAT
Source organism: Protopterus annectens (assembly GCF_019279795.1). Taxonomy (NCBI): domain Eukaryota; kingdom Metazoa; phylum Chordata; order Ceratodontiformes; family Protopteridae; genus Protopterus; species Protopterus annectens. The sequence continues at coordinate 1,089,082,406 of NC_056730.1, read as the reverse complement.
AGCTTCGGGCATTGCTCTCATTGTATCCTTTTCTGCTTGGACTGACTAATTGAACTGACTAATGCATTTTCATTAATTTAGCTGTTACCTGTGTATCATGTATGGTTTTGCAAGACTTGTAAATAGCTGTTCTGGATGCCTTTCACTAGCACTTGTAGCTTTTATAAAAGTCTGCCCTTACTTGCCCCTTGCTGTAAAATGCATTCAACTGAGACATTTCTGATGTATTTTACAAGAATTCTGCAAGTATTCCATGAGTACATTGCCCATTTATTGCATTGTAGTGTGTTTGTAATGAGGCAGGATTTATTATTCTGTGTAGACCAAAAGTTATTTAAAACTGCTGCTTATTAGAATGAATTTGTCATAACAAGGTTAAGACTGGACTTGCTCTTCGGGTGTTTTGCTGGTGAACTACTGAATAATGTCATAATCAAATAAGCAAACACAGTTATTTTCAGTTTTCTCCCACTATATCCCCTGTATACTGAAGTGTGCATATAACAGACAGTTTGTTTGTGTCTTTCGTCTTTTCCCGGTTTGGGGTTGCCACAGCGGAACTCTGGTCCGCTAATGATTGGTAGTGGATTTTTACGTACCGGGTTAACAGATAGTACTGCTTCTTTTTAATGAATCCAAATTTTGTTTTACTTAACTGGAAGCAAACATTTTGAGCAAGCCTCTAATCTTGCTTGGGATATGAAAGAGAGACATGAAGGAGACTTCTGTTTGAGATGACATAAGCCACCAGTCATTTCATTAAATAAGGACTCTGTTATGATCAACAATTCCCTCAGCAGCTCTGTATATAGATTTACTTAGATTCAACAGCCACAGTCAGCTAGTTTGCCTGACTTCGTATCTCTAGATCACCTGATCTACCATAGGCAGTTGGGGGCAAGTAAACTTCAAGGGACTGGTTAAGGTTATTTAGAACCCAGTCTGTAGAAGACATGCTAACTCACCTTCCCCACCATCCTACTGCATGGGGGTAGTGTACTTTTCACATTAAAATATGTGTTCTGTGACATGATGCCACAATTAACCACTCACTATCACCAAGTCACCCCATCAAAGCCATTACCCCTCTTCCTGCCCACTTACGTTCTAATTATGTCTATCTCTGTTATTTTCAACTGCAGACATAAACTATACTCTCTTTATAACTTGTATTTTTACTAGCTCCTGAAATCAGTCTTGTATGTTTATTTAACAGATTATATTTTTATCTGTGATTTTTGAGATAATCTATTTTGACTCAGTATGTCATTCCCACAATATTTATTGGGCCATAATTGGCCGTAAGGCTTATTTTACCTGCAGACCTTTTTCCTTACTGCAGTCAGTATCACCTCTAATGCAATATTTTGCACATTATGATAAACCTTCATTCATTCATCCATTCATTCTGCTTTATCCTATCTAGGGTCATAAGAATGGGGAGGTAAAAAACACCCAGTAAACAAGAACAATAATTATAAGATGGGTCAACAATCCCGGATGGGACGGGATGCTTACACACTGTACACAATGTAACAAAAGGAGCTACTGCCAGCCCAGCTATCTGTAACTTTGTAAATAATTATATTTAATTTGTGAGTATTAATATGACTTATATAGATGTGTGACAGAAGGAGACACTGCCAGCCCAGCCATCTGGAATTTTGTACGTGGCTGTGTCATTTGTAAATATCAACATGAGTCATATGCCTGTGTTACAAATGTATTAGAACTGTATGTCATATTGTACAGACACATGTGCTGAACAGATATTTTTATACACTATTGTAACTGTGTAGATGTATGTATTTTAACAGGGGTGACTGAAACATCAGAAGAATGGTTGAAGTTGAGTTACTTTATGGCTGGGCCATAAACAAAAGAGAAGTTATCTTTCATATTCAGTGCAGTAGCAGGCATAATGTCTAGAACTAGAAGTTTTTGTATTGTCTTTAAGTTTGGAGGAATATAAATTATTTTACGACTTCCACCATTTGCCAGAGATGTGAGGGCTATGTATTTTTCACAGGGAGATGCTAAATGCTGGCAGTTTTTAGCAATGGAGGTTTTCACCTGGGATAGTCAGATGACAGGAAGTGATGTCATGTTGCAAGTATCCCAACAGCAATATTTGATATATTAATTTAAGAACTCTCTGAGAGAGGTAGTACATTTTGTATTTGTCTTTGACTTGACAACAGCAACTGGAAAACCCTCTCACCACATCTGTCTTGCCTTGTTCTATAAGTAAGTTACCTAGGGTACAGTAATTTCTCTTAGATACAGTTAGGAATATAGTGCAGTATAGCTTAGATGTCCATTTATTTGAGACTGTTCTGCAATGTTGTTTTAAATATTTCCTGTGATTTTGAACACTGAAGTTACTGTGAGTATTTTCTTGTTCTTTTATTATTTATTATTAAATATATTTAAACATTTCAATTGCGGCTGGTCTGTCTAGAGATATTTAAGCTCTTAGAGTACTTGCATATCTGTTTGGTGACACTGTGCAGGCCACTCCTAATAGCCTTGCTCTTGGTCCAACTACCATTTGGATTAATAGTAAAATTACACAGTAAGATTGGACACCCTTTGCTGCTTAAAGCAGCTGATAAGTAGTAGCTGGTGGCAGTGAAAACTATCTTATAGTCTGGGCAGAAGGGGCATAGCTAGTAAACCTGTGCCAGCCTTTCCCAGGTGTGTGTGTGTGTGTGTGTGTGTGTGTGTGTGTGTGTGTGTGTGTATAAATCAAACCTGAAAGAGTGTGTGTGTCAGCTACTTGGGCAGGGACACAAAGCACTGATTGGACAGAGAGGGTGCTGGAGGTCTTGGCTTGGTTACTCATTTGAGATCTCAAATCTATAGCTGTGCCAGTGGGGAGTCTTACTGGGGATCTGGAGAAAGAGGGATAAACCAGCCCCAGACTGACTCTGGTCTCTGTGTGCTCCTAAGGGAAATTGCACTTTACTGTGTGTGTACTTGTCATCCTCCCAATGTGTACATCCCCATTGTTGCCAGTGGTGAGGATTGAGGGTCCTTGATTACTGGGTCAATGGTACTGCATCTCACACATGATAAATGTTAATTTAGAGGATTGACAGTTAACTTAACAGCATGCCTTTATTATGTAGGAGGAAACTGGAGCACATGGCATGAACCAGGAAAGGACATGTAGACTCTGCATGGGAGGAACTTTAGCTGCGTTGCATTCTAGAGAAGCAAGAGCTGTAAAGCAGCATTGCTAATTGATGTACCATTGCTCTACTATGCAATAATTAGAATCACAGTGCACTGCAGTCTAGTTAAAACCCTTACAGTGGACACTGCCTTTAGAAAAAACAATATCAGCTCATTCACTACCTGTTAAAATTGTGCATTAAGAAAAATGCTTCAAAACAATGAATTTATAATGTTGAAAGTAGATATCAAGGAGTATGGGGATAAAGGATAATATCGGGAAAAGGCCTGCAAAGAGATACATATGCTGCTTGATATAGTAATGTATTTAAATTAGGTTAGAAAGTATGTAATGATTTGTCAAGTTAAGATAAACTGGGTTGTCTAAGTTAAAGCTAACAGCAGAACTTTGGGAATGTACATGTACATGTCTCCTATATATACTTAGATGTTAAATGTTTGATGTTTTGCTTAATGAAATAGTAGAGAAACTGTTTTAATTGAAACTCTCACTTTGTAATACTACTGCTTCTAGCCTTACTTTCTCCTGCTCTCCTCCACCTATCTGTCTCTACTCTCTTCTAACAATCTCCCTTTCACTTGACACTAAAGACTCAATCTTCTCCTGTTTTCTAACCTAGTCTCTAACCACTGCATTCTGCTACACCTTCTGCCCCTAAATTTCTACTCTACTCTCTTCTCTCCTCCTCTCCTCTCATTTTCCTCACCTGCAGTTTTAACTAATTTATGTATTGTCTCTCTTTCTCCTGCAGTACTTTCAGCCCCAGGTCCTCCCACCCTGCATTTAATTAAAAGGGAATTTCTTCCGATTAATTCCTGAGGGCACCTGAATCCCAGTTGCTAGCCTGGCACACTGAAAACAACCTCTAAGGAGTTCCCCCTACAAGACTGAGTTAATGTATGTGTTTAAAGCAAGGAAATTAGTTATTGAAGACTAGCTGTGCTATTTTTAAGTCTGCCTCCTTGTGTGCACTCCAGCAGCCTAATACAGACTGGTTTACCCCCTCCCCCTTCCAATTTCTCCCCCACCCAGAACTTATTACACCCTTCAATGGATTTGGTCATTCCCCTGCTAATTATTACTGTTCTCCATTAGGTGGCAGTCTCTGCCTATACGACCCCTAGCCTCTTAGTTCTCTCCCTACTGGTTTCTAGTATCACTCTAAGAGCTAGCAGAACTTTACTAAATTCTAAACATTTTCCTACTGGTTTCTAGTATCTCTCTAAGAGCTAGCTGACATTTTAACTTCGTTAAATTATAAACATTCTTTTCTCTACAATACCCTCTTGAAAATCAACCTACTCTACCTTGCCTGGCACCTGCAGTTAAAATTGTTCTGCTATAGCTATCAAACTACACTTACCTGATGCTTTTTCTGCTGCACTCACCTCTTTGGCTATTCCTGCTCCATTTGCCCTGCGGGCTCACTCCACTCCCCTACCCTACCCCCAATTCCCACCTGCCCACAGTGCTCTTAGCTTTATTCACCCATTACCACACCCCCACAGTCCAATTAGCAAATACCTTTCCTCTCCTCATTACCTCTCCACATAAATCCCACCCTCATACACTCCTACACTCTCTTCCCACCCTTTAACTTATACCCTCCCCTACACTACTTCAATTCCCAATAGAACTTGAAAGTCCTACTTCCCCCTCCCTAAACTCCCATAATGCCTCTATTAATTAACTACACATTATTGTCAGTTATAATCTTCGATACCATTTAAAGTTAATATTTCTCACTCGTTATAATCCTTACCTCCCTATCTCTTTCTTCTCTAACATGTTCTCTTTAGGTCACCACTACTCCCAAGCCACCTACCTCCTTCTTATCTTCCTAATTCCCTTACACCAAGCTACCTCTTATTCCTCCCATACCTGCCTAATACCTCCAACAAAAACTACCTCCATACACACTCTCCCCTACCCTCATTTTTCCTTTCATTTCCACTCTATCTCACCCACCTTTCCTCATTCAAACAAATCCTCTGCTCCTATTCCATCCTAAAATCTTCTCCTCTAAACCAAGATAGTGTCTCCTACTCTAATTTATAACCTTCCCAAACCTACACCTTGCAAACCTAAATGCCAAAAGGATGTCTCCCTCTACCTACTAATGCTAGCAGGTGACATCCATCCTAATCCTGGTACCATTACATGTAACAACTCCAATAATTCCACAACCCTCTCCACCCTACATAAAACCCTAAGGAACTTTACAATTAATGCTCAAGGTCTTAGTAATAAATCTCCCCTATTTCACTCCTGGCTAAGCCATAACCAACCTGACATCCTGGCCATATCTGAAACCTGGCTCAAACCTTCCATCTCTGATTCAGAAATCCTGCTCCAAGGTTTTCATATTCTCAGAAATGACAGAATTAATAAAAAAGGTGGTGGCTCTGCCCTAGTCTATTCTAATCTTCTCACCTTAATTCCTCTCCAAGTTCCAATCCCTCAATTCCAGAACACTGAACTAATCGCTGGACTACTAAAATTAAACAAGCAGAAAAATATTTGCTTCATTGCCCTCTATATCTCCCCTGGAAATAATATATCAATACTTGAAGAAATTCTCCTATGGGCTTCCACAAAAATCAATTATGAAATTTACATCTTAGGAGATGTAAATATTGATTGGAACAAACTCAACTGCCCCTCCCCCTCCCTATCCATCAATCTCTACAATTTCACTCAGACAATGCTCACTATCACCCGACCTAACAAAACGAATCCCCCGGGATCCACCTTAGACTGAATTCTTGTGTCTAACCCTAACAGAATATCCAACTCTGGCACAATTCCTGATACCATTAGCGACCATCTCCCTGCCTTTATCCATCGCTCTACTAGCTCTTCCCCATACCAGCATCAATTTATCCAAACTCGCAACCTTAGCAACTTCAACCCCATTACCTTCTCTAATTTATTCAAACAAATGAGCTAGCATATGCTGAACACCCTACCCCTTGATAAAGCTATAGACCATTTCAACACTGTCTTCCTTGATACTTTAAACTTCGTAGCTCCCCAAGAAATAAAAGGATCAAAAATAATACAGCTCCATGGCTTACCAAAGAGACCAAACAAATTATGCACCAAAGGGACAAACTATGGAAACTTCACCAAAAAAAACAACCTGCCCAACACGTTACTTCAATACAAACAGCCCTGTAACCTTGCTAAACAGCTAATCAACAAAGACAAAAAAATCTACTACACTAGGCTCCAGTCTAACAACCGTAATAATCCTAAACAATTCTGGAAGTGTATAAACTCACTTCTCCATCCAGTCTCAAAAATAAATCACTGCCCCAACCCAAGCAAAACTGACCTTGAACTAGGCTCGGAATTTAATTCTTTCTTCATCAAAACTATTTTCGCCCTCACTAAATCCTTTCCCAACAATAACCCAGCTAATCCTCACCCTTCCCCACCAATCCCACCAAACAACCATCCTCCTCTATTCGAGCTCAAACCTGTCTCTACAACTCTCATAAAAAAACTCCTATCCAAACTCAAGCTATGCTCTAATGCACCCGACAACATCCCCTCATCCTATCTAAAACTTGCCGCAGCTGGTATCACTCTCCCAATCAGTATCATTATAAACAGATCAATAAAAGAATCCTACGTCCCCAAACTCTGGTGATCAGCCTTCATTCTCCCTCTCCACATGGGAGGAAAAAATACCTGCATCTCAAACTTCTGCCTTATTGCCTTACTCTCCCCATCTCTAAAATCCTTGAAAAGTACATCCACCTCCAACTTATGCCATTCCTGACCCCAAATAACCTCCTCACACCCACCCAGCATGGCTTCCACCCTGCCAACAGCACCACTACAGCCCTAATCTCTTTCTTAGATACTGTTAATAAAGCCCGGGACTCAAGGCAGCTAGTTTCTACTGTTCTACTTGATCTGTCCAAGGCTTTTGACACTATCCCCCACAACCATCTTCTTTACCATCCCTCTAGCCTTCACATCTCACCTAAAACTCTTTCCTGGTTCTCCAGCTACCTATCAGACAGATCTCAGGCTGTCAAATGGAAAAACACCATCTCTTCCTTCTTACCCACCCCCACTGGTGTCCCACAGGGATCCATCCTCGGTCCTATGCTATTTAACATCTTCATCAATAACTTTCACACTGCTATTCCTGACACCAAAATCATTCAATATGCGGATGACTCAACCCTAGTCTGCTCTGCCTCAAACCTCCCTGAACTGCTGTCTAAAACCCAAACTGCCTTCTCAAAAACTGAAAACTGGATGCACCAAAACCACCTTTCTCTTAATGCTAACAAATCCAAAATTCTTCTATTCTCACCCTCTAAGAACTACTCCTTCAATAAAAGTGACTTCAAAATCCTCAGCCAAGCAAACACACCTGTAGAAGTTGTCCTTTCTGCCAAACTTCTCGGCATAATTGTTGATGAACAACTAAAGTTTGATATACATGTACAACAAAACATAAAAAAAAAACACCAAAAGCTAGGTATGTTGTACAGGAACAACCACTTTCTCTCAAACACAACTAGGCACACTCTGGCCTCTACTTTTCTCCTTCCTTCCTTACTATATGGTGCAACTCTCCTAACCAACCTGTCTTCCTCTACCACCTCTAAACTAGAAAGCTGCTACAATAAAATCTCTAAATGTGCCTTCAAATCCAAAAACTTCACTTATCACTGCCTCACCCTACAATCCCTGAACTGGCTAGAACTACCAAACTACTTAGATTACCTCCATAGTGCACTCACTCATATTTTATCCTACAAAATGCCCCGCTCTAATATCCTTCCACCTTATATTCCCAACAGAGCCCTTAGATCTGAACATCAGAACTTAATTTCTATCCACAAACCTAAACATCCTGCCGGCCAGCTGCTCCTCTCCTATGCCCTGGGCAAAAAATGGAACTACCTTCCTTCCCCACTAAGAACCACCCCAAATACCGAAAATTTCAAAGCCCTACTTTTCAAACACCTGTCTACTAAACGGAAATGCCCCTGCCTCCTCCCTACTTAATCTTGGATCACTTCTAGTATAAGAGTCTCCTCATTCTAATACATTCACCCTATCCTCCTCCTATAGACATATTCCTACAACTATATCAATCTCCCTGCAATCTCCTGCAGCTTTATCCCTCTACTTAACTACTTCTACCCCTAGAGCTAGATTTGCTCAACAAAACTGGTAAATACTACCTAATCCTTCTACTCCTACAGCTATACTGACTCAGCAAACTTGTAAATACTAGACAATCCTTCTACTCCTAGAACTATACTTGCTCAACAAAACGTGTAAATATTGTAAATATTGAGCACTCATTTCTATCTCTAATACATGCACTCAAAGCATCACTGCTATTTCTCCATCCCTGAATCTCTTCACTACAGGCAAATTCTATACAACCTTAACTCTCAGTTTAGGAATCTCAAAGAATTACTACTTTACTATGCAAATGTAATAATCATAACTTTAATGTAAAAAGCTAAATTATAATCACTTTCAATATGAATTGTACCCTCATACTGTCTTGTATTCCTTGCAATCGTATTCTGTAAACTGTTTAATGCTTTCTAAAATCTTGATTATGTTGAAATCCTGTATGTAATATATTTGTAATGCATTCTCGGAGCTTTTCTCCCCGGGCCTCCACTGAAAATGGGCCATGTTGACCCAGTGGACTTCCCTGGTAATCAAACTGGAATAAATAAATAAATAAATAAATCTATTCTACAGTGATGGCAAATAATATAATGATATTTTTAGGGGTGGAAAACTGTCCCAGCCCTATCCTTTCTAACTTAGCCATTAGGTGGCTCCCACTTTAGCACAGGATTCTAAGTTTTTAAACTAGCTGACAAAAGTACAGATAGCTGGTGTAAAAAGATTCTTGATTTTAAGTCATGGCTGCAAAGTACAAACCTGCACATGTTGATGACTTCTGAATCCTGGTTAAAGCCATATATAGAGAGAGTTCAAGGTTATAACTCCCTGGATCTGCCATATTTCATTATGACAGAACATTAAAATGGCAAGTTTGGGAAGCTATAGTTGAACATAACAGCATTAGCTGTAGCCTAGCTCAGATGCAGCAACTAAACATAAATGGCAGGAAAATATTATTGGATGACATTGATGACAGTGATAGAAAAACTGTCACAATAGTTAGTGTCAGTCAAAAGACGAATGCCTTAAAACAAATAATCAAAACATCCTGCCACCTGGATTTATGACCGTATCTTTGGCAAGAAAATATACACAATACTGACAATACAACTGTTTACAGAAAACTCCATAAAAAGTGTTCCCAGGATTTGACACACTAGAATAACAAATATAGTCAGTCCAGTATCAATTAACTTCCAACATGGCTTAGCTACCCCATTATAAATATGTACATATCTAATTCATGAGTGTCTAATCCATGATCCATGCTAATCTGCATTCTGCACTCTTAACCACCAATCTAATTACAGCACCACTAATAACTGCTAACACAAAATTCTACTTAGAAGTTCAGCATCACTACCTCTCTTATCCTTCTCACTTTCTTATGCAAACTTTGTATTGCCATATAATTTTTTTGGTCTTTCCATTCTTTCTTTAACCCCCTTTTAAATCTCTTACCTTAGACCATTGCAAAGAATGCTTGAGTGCTGATGACAGGATGTAATATCTAATACTTGCCTATTTTGATTTTGCAATATTGTTACTGGATTGCCAACTTTTTTGTACTGTTTATGTCATTATGGCCCAGGTCATGCACTAGACCATTTACAGTGGACAGTTAACACCAGAAATGAGTGTCAGGGAGCACAAACAAATTTTAAAATCTGTTTAACACTTCATAATATTAAATATTTAAAAGATTTTAAAATTGCGTATGCTGCCTACCACGTCTGTGGTGGCCAAACTCTGAATGGTACAGCTTTCAAAGCTGTAAAATACTTAGCACTACCACACTTTTTTTCTTATAACGTTTGTAGTACATAGCAGCAGGTAAACTGTATGTATGACAAAGAATTATTATTGGGTATCCACAGTCATAACCCAGTTCTTACGTTTTCTCAACATGGATGTTAAAAGATCCCCTTCTTGAGCTTCCCTGTCAATGTGAATGTCTTGATATCCAGATCTTGAACACATAACTAGCTAGTTGTGATTGGATGCCCAGTCATACTCCTCTATCTGGTAACTATAACAATGTTCAAGATTTTTTTTTTCTTGTGCCTAAATTATGTTCTTCTAACAATGTCTGGTAAACCCATGAGGATTTCTTCCTCCAAACACTTTAATACCCAAATGAGGTATGGGTTTATTCCCTCAGAAAGCATTCATCAATATCCACAGACAACATTCAGAAAGACTTGTCCCTCTCTCCCATGCCTGTCGTTATACCTCTGCTGGCCAATAGTTTACCTTATTCTTTTTTTTTACCAAGACATTTTTATTTTTTAACAAAAGACTTGCAGGTAATCAAATATAATAAACTTAAATTGTATATATTATAACTGATTCTTAACAAATGAACAATCTAAATGATGTACATTATTTAGAAAGGTCTGCTGTTAGATATTAAATGTATAACTCCATGTTTTCTTAGTTTCAATATTCGTTTAGTCATTAATATTGTTTCCCAAATATAGGCCAATATGTGAAATTACTTCAATACAATGATTGTTGGAGAATGTATTACCATAAATTCTTATTCTTTTACTTTGGTCCCTCTGATTGCTGTTTGTGTTAGGAATATAAGAAAATCATCAAATGATGGAGATGGAGATGTTTTCCATTTCCTTGTGATGCTCTTCCGTGCAACAGCCATAATAGACCAAAGAATATTATAATTCACATTTTTCAGATTATTTTTGTGTATTGCATTAAATAAAATCAAAAACTTTGAAAGAGAGAAGTTATCAAAAAATAACGCTTGTAAAAATTCTGCTATTTTAAACCAAAATAAAGAGGGTAAAGAACATTCACAAAATATATGAACCCATTCAGCGTTACAATTTTGTGAATATCTCCAACTTGAAATACTTCAATTTCTATTAACTTTAGCAATTCTATTAGGAATTAGGAAAGGCTTATGTAAAAATTTCCATGTAAAAATATGTAAAATATTTAAACAATGATTTGTGATTTCAAGAAACAATATAACTTTTTTCCAGCATACAGTTACTAATATGCAAGCTAAGTAAGAGTAGTAAATGTATTTAATAATACTGTGGGTAACTGGATAGGAAGCATTTCTTCTTAAACGATAGAAAGTATCTTCATCTCAGTTTTTCATGCATAATATAAATTTGTGAAAAAGAGGTCTATCCTTATTGTTTTTATAATACCCTTTAACTACTGTTAATTTGCTGATACATGGATGGTGAGATATATGACTATAGTTTATCTTATTCTAGAACTGATATGCACTATTCATACGTCAGTTTTTTTTTCTGTATACAAAAAATGATATTACCTATGAGAGAGTGAGAGTGACAGAAAGAAAAACTACATGTATGGAGGAGGACAGTGATATTACAAACAGAAGTTCACAGAGCTACATAACTGCTATATTTCAACATTTCCCTGTTCTGGATTTATTTATGTGGAATGTTCCCTTTATGTTATTATGCCAAACAATAAAATGCATTTTAAAGATATAAGACTGTACTGTTTTGTTGAAAATGCAAGTTGGAAAAATTAGTTAGCATTAAAACAAAATAATACAAAGGATAGAAAAATGTTTTTGCACCCTAAATCCGTACAGAATATTCATTAAGTATTACCTTTTTCAAGATTATAATAGTACAGGGCAGTGATTCAAAAAATGGAGCACAGATCCATCTGTTGTTACATGTGGAGAAATGATAAGGGTTAAATCTTGTCATGTAGCATAGTATATGTTCTACCAGAATCTATTTCCATACAATGTGAATCTTGAAAGAAGCTATTTAAGCTTACAACTATATATATATATATATATATATATATATATATATATATATATATATATATATAGGTACCCCTCAGATGATCGACCCTTTAAAAGATCGACTTTCATATGGCCGAGACCATATGATCGACCGTTCAAAAGCACAGCCGATCTGAATGGAGATCTCCATACAGTACAGAATGGGAAGATTTTCCATTACCGCAGTGTAGTGCGATCTCAGAGTTGGTATATTTAAGTAGTGGGGAGGTGTCGGGGGTGCATGGGGGCTTTCCCCCTTGCTAAACAGAGTTAGTGATTTTTTTTATTTTGTGTTATGGTGTTTACTTTCCATGGTCGATGTTTCAAATGTTCAATCATATGGTCTTGGCCATATGAAAGTTGAACATTTGAGCTGTTGATCATGCAAAGTAGACCCATATATATATATATATATATATATATATATATATATATATATATATATATATATATATATATATATATATTCCCCATGCAGTTCTGCATGAAAAAAAATAAACAAGTTTTACATCAGTATATGTTGGCAGACATGGGTTGTATCTAGATCAAGTCAAACTGCCTTACTACAAGACTGATATGTGATTGGTCTCTAGAGGATTCCCCCACTTATCGTTTAGTTAGTTCATTCAATTCGACATCATCAAAGTGGTATATTAAAATGTGGGTAAATATTCAATAACTTATATATCCTGTCCCACACTATTGCATTATTGCTTTAACAACCTTCATGTTATGATGTAATGTTCAGATAATGGTTTTGAAAAGACTGGGTTAAGAAATATGGACCAAATGATAACATACAGATTTACCACAGCTGGATTTTGCGTTTAGTAAAGTTTTTATTTCTCTGTTACAGTAAATTAATTTGTGTCCCCTATTGTAAATGTAGACAAACAAGCACTTACGAGTTCAGAATGCATGGTTATAACTGAGATGGTCTGAAGAAGCAGTAACATTGAGTGTAATGACATAACTCAATAAAGCATAAGAACTCCTCCAGGCTGTTCTCTAGTTACACTCTACAGATGCCTGTTGGTATCTGCGATTGCCTATTCATACTTACATTAATAATTCTAAAACCATGCTTCCTACAAGTTATGGGAAGATTTCATGTTAATGGCTGCATAATAAACAATACAACTGCGTTAATATTTGGTCTCTGTCTAGTGCAGGTATAGAGATATTGATTGTTATTCACATGATTTATATTGCCATAAATATCACATTTCTTTAAACATCTCAACACCTGAGTGGTATAGATAGAACTGTTAAACCTTATATGAAGGTTATCAGCTAGATAAATAAAATGCTGCTGAAGGTATGTGTGTAACTTGAGTGGTTGCTGAGATATTGTAAGTTGTTTACAAAATATTGCAAACGTAATAGTTACTTTTTTCCCCATTATCTATAAAACTCAGTTTAGGACCTAGAGCTTAAAGAATGCTACCACTATGGAAATTGTTTGTGTTGAAGATGCTGGCATTTAAACTTCTTTAGTAACCCCTATGATTTCTGAGATATGAACATCTTTTGAAATGAGAGGACATAATTTGATTTTATCAAAAAGCTTAGACTCTACCTATTGGAAGTCACAGTACACATTTCTAGAGCTCCCTTGGAGGGAATGAGTTTATCACACTAAAACTTGATGTTTTCAGTAGTGTTCATATACAATTTCAGCTAATCTTTTTCTGAGCCTGTCATAAAGAAAAAAATTGAGAGAGTGTATTTGTTGAGTAGGTAATTCTGCACATTCTGCCCAGAAATATGTTTTATAGCTGGAAAAACAATTTAATCAGTCTTAGGACAAGAGCTAACAAACTATTAAATTTAGAATTTATTTATTTGCTTTGTTTGTTCACCAGCAAAGCACAGTCTCTTTACTGTAGAGTTACTGGGGGAAACAGCAGAAAAGTACAGCCTAACATGATAAAAGAATAAAAATGTGTAGCAAATGAGACATACGTGGACTATATGCCTGTTTTGTACTTGTGGGCAATATAGACTACATGCAATAAGTAGGCTAGGTATATTGTGTACATGTATGACAGGGTATTGCTGGCGAAAAGGGGAATGATTGCTTATATGGGATATAATAATATATATGGTGTAAAAAATAAATCACATGCAGTTATCAAGTAAGATCTGTGCTGAGTTTATATAATAATCTGCCATTTAGGTCACCATGCAGTTGCAGTGCCAGGATTTCTGGAGATGGTGAAAGAGGTTACTGATGAAAGGCAGCTGAAGCCTTCAGATATGGTGCAACAGTTAGGGAGATTCCACAAGTTAGTTATAGAACTGTTAAATGTAGACTTGTTGAGGACTCTCAGAAGCTCCAGTTTGAAGCCTTTTATGGATTTCATTTCTTTGGTCATATTTCTCCACCAGCTGTTTTGATAACTTTTAATAGATATCAGTTTATTTTTCAAACTCTAAATTATGCACACTAGTTGAAACTTAAAAGGAGGGATATGTATGTAGATGAAGAAGAATGTTTGTTTACTATTTACTGATTACTTATATAGTTGCTAGTAGTAATCAAGCACAAAATATGCCTATGATTCAGTCAGACTGAAATCATTCTAACATCTGCAATTTCATTAAGAGTTTTTATTTTGGAAAAACAAGGTTTGGACCACCATAGGAGAATATTTCTTTTTTTTTTCTGTACGTTCTTACTTTTTCATAAGGAAGTAGGTTTTGGAATCACTTAAAGCAAAATTGCTTTAAGTTTAAATTTTCTGGAAATGCAAATTAGTAATTTGTTTATTTCAATTTGTTTAAATGCTAGGTGGTCTGCAGTTCTGCTGACTTCAGTTATATCTATTGCTTTTTATTTACTACAAACAATAGAATGAAAAACGTTAGTGTGCATGCAGATGTGTGTTGGTGTGCACGCGTGGGTGTGTATTATGTGTGTGTGTCTGCATATTTGTCTTTGTGTGTGTAGAAGAGTTTAAAAAACAGATAACTAGAATTAAAGTCTTTTACTTCTCAGATATTTTAAAATTTCTGAGATGAATATACACACACATACCAAAAAACGTTCCATAAAAAGTATATCAATCTATTCAGCAATGATCATGAAATCGCATAAGCAAAAAATGTCTGTTATTAATGCTTTTACTCCCTCAACTCTATGTCTGTCTGTCTGTCTAAATGTATATGATTTTGCATGTGTATGTGTGACTTGGAAGTTCTAATTCATTTTTCATTTTAGAACTTTTCTTTCACATGTAGACCATGTATTTTTTTCTCATTTCTTGTCTCCTTGAAATTGACCATCAGCTACTCCCAGGGCTTCCCTTAGTCTACCAGGTCTACCAAACCTGTCTCACCTGGCCTACCTATGACCACACTTATGGATGGTTTGGAGACTGAGATACCTGAGGGAGTATCATAAGGTTAATGGGGTCCCTATTAATTACTCAAACTTTTTAAAGTTCGAATGTCATATGGTCGACACCATATGATCGAACTTTAAAAAGTTCGAAGGTGAAAAGCAATGGCATATGGCATAGAATGGAAAATTTTCCCTTTTCTGCACTGCAGTGTCATCTCAGAGTTGGTATATTTAAGTAGCGGGGGTGTGGGGGTAAAGGGGGCTTGCCCCCCTGCTCAGAGCATTGAGGTACGTTTTTTTAAAAAAA
The DNA here is from genome assembly GCF_019279795.1 of Protopterus annectens. NCBI lineage: Eukaryota > Metazoa > Chordata > Ceratodontiformes > Protopteridae > Protopterus > Protopterus annectens. The sequence continues at coordinate 1,089,066,571 of NC_056730.1, read as the reverse complement.
ATGTTTTATTATATTTTCACTGTTTCAAACTTTGCTCATATGTTGTCGAACATATGATTTCGAAATTTTGAAACTTCGAATATATAATATAGACCCGGTTGATGGTGTGTGTTTTCTCCTATGTCTCAACCCCTGCATCACCCAGTAATACCCGTTAGTGGGTTGTGCAATGGACATTAGTTCTGCACCACCCCTCACTTCTACAAGGGGGTGACATCAGCTGGATGTTACATCCACTCAAAGACAAAACTGCATAGTTGTTTCCTTGGTCTAAGCCAGGCAAAACTTCTGCATAAATGTGTCTGGAGTGTGAGTAACTCCACTCCATGGTGGGTGCACCCATTTTTCCCTACCTGTGCCATCAAATTTTGCTATTCAAACTTTGGTTACCTAAGCCATAAGTGGGGCTTTATCTTTCTATGCCTCTGACATAGGCTCTGAGTGATACAAACTTGTGTGTGATGTATAGAAGTGATTTAAGTAAGAACATCACATTTGCTGGGGTGGGGTTCTTCTGTATTTTTTCATTCACATACTGACATTTCATTGTAATTTAACACTGGACCACAACAGGTCTTATGAAATACTAGATGAACAGCAGAACATTTTTAGAACAGCGCACAGCAATTCCATTCCTAACTAATAGTATCCTAAGGGATTTAGAAAATGATGAGGTGATGGGCATGCCTTTTCAGGATCTGACCAATATATCATCCATAATGACTGTATAAAGAGGAAGGTGGTGCGGCTGCTTTAATATTTCCCAGTACCTACCACATCCCCCCTTACAGAAAACCAACACCAAAATTCAGTTCAGCACAGCTTCTTATTGCTTTCCTCAAAATAAACAATTATAAACAAATAGGTATTTCTGCCCCTTATATCCCTCCCGGCAATGATACAGTTATACTGGAAGATATCCTGCACTGGATATGTATAACATTTCCACAAGAAAAAAATATTTTATTTATTTATTTAACATTCATTTGGGTCTATATCACGTTATCGAAATTCCAAAATATCGAACACCATAAGCTCAACCTTGGAATCTCGAAATGTGATATACTCGAACGCTCAGAACAGCAAACTTTTTCCAAGGGAAAAAAATTGCTGTTCCGAGAAAACACACACACAGCACAAGCACACCAAAATACGTAATCCACATATACACACTTCACAAAACCCTACACTAAACCATACGTACACTACTAGCTACTACTAGCTATCCACTTACCTTAACCCAACCCTAACCCTAAGGTCCCTAACTAACGCACACTCACCTTACCCGCTCCCTAACCCTAAGGTTACTAACTAACGCACATTTACCTTATCCGCTCCCTAACCCTAAGGTCCCTAACTATTGTACACTCACCTTACCTGTTCCCTAACCAGAAGGTCCCTAACTATCGCACACTCACCTTACCCACTCCCTAACCCTAAGGTCCCTAACTATCGCACACTCACCTTACCTGCTCCCTAACCCTAAGGTTGCTAACTAACGCACATTCACCTTACTTGCTCCCTAACCCTAAGGTCCCTAACTATTGTACACTCACCTTACCTGTTCCCTAACCGTAAGGTCCCTAACTATCGCACATTCACCTTACCCGCTCCCTAACCCTAAGGTCCCTAACTATCGCACACTCATCTTACCCGCTCCCTAACCCTAAGGTCCCTAACTATCACACACTCACCTTACCTGCTCCCTATCCCTAAGGTCCCTATCACACACTCACCTTACCTCAGTCCATTCGCACACTTACCTTAACCCGGTCCGTCACCTTCACACCACAGTTGAGGAAATAGCGAAGCTGCAGAAATGGCCCACCGAATACTTTCCCAAGGAAAATATTCGGTGTTCTGCAGCATCGCTATTTCAAGCATTCGCTGAATAGGGGTCAATATTAGAACATTCAATGTTTTAACACTTCGATGTTTTAATATAGACCCCATTCATTTACAGAGCCCATTTTCAGTGGAGGCCTGGGGAGAAACACTCCAGACGCATGTCTTTGGAATATTATTAGGAGATGTGAATATTAGTTGTTTGGACATAAACTGTAACTCCTCTACATCTAGCATGAACGTATATGGTTTCACACAAGTAGTACACATTATAACAACACATCAAATTCTCTATTAGACTGAATGGCAGTATCAGACCCTAGCAAATACTCCACCACAGGTACAATGTCAGACTCTCTCAGTGATCATAAGTTCATAGGTTCATAGGTTCATACTAGGCTATCTGACCTGGGGCATTTATAAGCCTAGCCTGAGTGTGTTTGGCTTTCGCCACCCTTTGATTTGAGTTTGCTGTGCCCTTTTTAAGGTTAGTTTACTGTGCCTCTGTCTAGTAGTGACACAGAAGTAATCCCCGGGGTAAACCTACGATCTCCCATACACTCATCAAGATTCCTCTTGAAGAGAGTCAGTGAGGTGCTCTGCCTAACATGGACTGGGATTCTATTCCAGAGCGAAGGGAGCCTCTGGATTATGAATCTTTCCCTCCAGCATGTTTTATTTATTTCTGTGCTGAGGTTCAAGTCCCTCGAGTGTGTGGTTTTGAGGGATTTAGATTTTCTGAGGTGGAGCATGTCCATTAATTCTGGGTTGGACATAGCTTTGTATGTCAGGCATAGATCGCCACGAAGTAGGCGGTATGCAACTGAGTAGAGCTGGAGTTTTTTTTAACCGGGCAGCATATGGGATCTGTTGGAGTCCCTTGATCCTCTTTGTGAGGTACTTTTGGGGTCTTTCTAGTTGCTGCAGGTGTCGGGTAAGGTACATCCCAAACGGGGCATAGTATTCTATGATGGGCCTGATGAGGGATGAATAAAGGGGCACTATTACCTTACTTGATCTAGATGTGAATCCTTTTGTGATAAGTTGAGCTATGTAGAAGGTCTTTCTTACCACTTTGGCGATATGGTTGTCAAAGGAGAGATTGCTATCAACTTGGGTCCCCAGGTCCCTAATTACTTATTCCGTACTTAATGGGTTATCACCTATGTGGTAATTTGTGGGCACTTTGTTTTTGCCAAAGGGTATGACTATACACTTTTTGGTATTTAGCTTTAGGCCATGGCTCTGGCACCAGTTATCCGTCTCTGTGAGACCTTTTTGGAGGATGTTCATGTCAGCTGGAGAGTCAATTATGTCGCCGAGTTTGCAGTCATCTGCGAACTTGGTCAGCCATAGTCCTCCCGTGTTGGCCTGTACCTCGGAAAAGTATATGCCGAACAAGAGAGGTCCCAGAACAGAGCCTTGTGGGACACCACTTGTAACTGGTTTCGAGTCTGACATGGCTCCGGCAATTCTGACTCTGTGGGTTCTGTCTTTGAGTCATTTAGCAACCCATCTTGTGACATAGGGGTTTATATTTAAGCTGGATAACTTATCTATGATGCCCGAGTGGGGTATTGTGTCAAATGCCTTTGTGAGGTCCAGATAGGCTGTGTGGACTACCTTCACTTCAGCTATGGCCTTGGTGACTGTTTCGAAAAAGTTGACCAGGTTCAAGAGGCAGGATCTGCCCTTGACAAAGCCAAATTGGGTAGGATCTAGAGTCTGTAGGTCCCCAATGTCTTTGTTTATGAGTTCCATGATGATCCTCTCCATGGCCTTGCAGATAAGGCTAGTCAGGCTTATGGGGTGATAGTTACCAGGGTCCGTTGAGGCACCACCTTTGTGGAGTGGGACCACTGTTGCTGTACGCCATTCTTTGGGTACATATCCTGTAGTGAGGCTGAGATTGTACAGTAGTTTTACGCGAGGGTTTAGTTCTTCTTGGAGTTCATGTAGGACGCAAACCGGGACTTCGTCTAGTCCCATTGAAGCAGTGTTTTTTGCTTTGGAGAGGGTGGCTTTCACCTGAGCATCTGAGATGTTAGGGAGGCTGCACTCTGCTGGAATAGATATTTGCTCTTTTGGGGGGGAGGGGAGGAAGTTTGTGCTGAACCTGTCTGCCAGGATGTTGGCAATGTCTGTGGGTTCAGTGTATTTTTTGTTGTTTAGAATCAACTCCGAGCATATCTGGGAGTTGCATCCCAGGTTCCTAACATAGATAAAGAAAGACTTGTGATTATCTTTAGTGTCCTGTGCAATTTTTCTCTTGAAGCTGGCCTCGGAGGATTTTATGAGGGATCGTAATTTTTTGCTAGTACTGATCAGAGATGCCTTCCCTTTTAGGGATTTTGCTCTATCATGTAGTAGCTTCCTCCTTCTGTTGTACAACTTATTTATGGCTGGGGTCCACCAGACTGGACGCCACCCTTTGGACAATTGGGTCTTGGTTTTGTTTGGGATAGCATGATCCATGCATTCCTGGAGGTGTCCATAGAATGTGTTTATATAGGATTCTGTGGTTTGGGCCATAGTTTCCACTGGCCCGGGGGCCTTGAAGGATTCCACATCAGTTTTGAGAAGTGTGAAGTTTGCTTTTGAGAAGTTTTTCACTGTGGTTTTCTGGGCTGGGGGTGGGGTCGGGTTTTGGATATCCAGTGAAATTAATTTATCGTCTGATCTTACCAATGAGGGGTATACTTCTGGTGTGGAGCATAGGGTCCCCATGTTGGTGATGATCAAGTCAAGTATGTTTTCCCCTCTTGTGGGAGTTGTGACTAGTTGTTCCATGGCATTTGAGTTTATAAATTCCAGGAACCTTTGGGCTAGGGTGTTGGGGCTTGAGTAATGCTCCCAGTCTATGTTTGGGTAGTTGAAGTCACCCAATATAATGGTGTTTGGAGAGATCTTCATGTTCTCCAATGTTTTCAGGAAAGCCGAGTGGGATTTTTGATTTTGAGATGGTGGTCTGTAGCATACTATAAACTGAAAGGCAGTTTTGCCCACTGTTAGTTGCACATGGATGGTTTCTGATGCTTCGTGCAATGCCACTAACCTGGAGGTGTGGGTATCCTTGATAAATATGGATACTCCCCCTCCTTTTGTGGTTCGGTCCAAGTTTTGGGGTCGAAAAGCATGATATGAGGTATAACCTGGTAGTGCTGGGGTGCTCTCTGGAGCCTTGAACCAGGTTTCTGTCACTGCACAGATATCGATGTTCTCCATACTGAAGAGAGCTTTGAGTGCATGCATTTTGAGGTTCAGACTTCTGGCGTTTAGCAGCATTACCCTTAGTTTCTTGTTCTTTGTGTTTTCTATGGAGGTGGGTTTGTCTTTTGAGCCTTGCCAAAAAAGGCACTATGGGGGTGGCAAGAGCCTTTGCCAGTATCCGAAAGGCCAGGGGTGACAGGTGCAAGCCATCCCTAGTGAAGCAATGTGGCTTGTCGAGCATGTCATCCCAGGCTGGCAGGCACTGGATCCCCTTTGAATGACACCAAAATTTTAGCCAATTGTTAAAATCAATCATTTTGTCTTTATACTGCGGCATCATTCTAGGTGAGGGTAAGATGCTGCTCAAGGTCAGGGTCATACCAGCCTGGGCTACATGATTGGAGAGCTCCTCTATGTCTCTTTTCATGTAGTCGAGGGAGGTATGTTTCAGGTCATTCACACCAGCATGTACTATGACAGAATCATATTTGTACTTGCTTTGGAGTGACCTGAGTGCTTGCGTTATGTGGCGGATCCTAGCACCTGACAGGCAGCTCACTGTGACCTTCTCCTTGTTCAGCCTGGTGAGTGGGACGTCAGTGTGTCTGACTATAGAATCACCTATTACAAGTGTATCAGGTGTGTTATTCAGCCTTAAGGGCTGTGACTGTTTGGCACACTGACTTTGTCAGCTATGTGTTGCACGTGTTTTGCTGTGGGGTAGCGTTTGCTTGGGTGTCTGCTTTGGAGGTTTCTGCTGCTTGGGTAGATTTTTATTTAGAGCCTCCGAGTATGTTTTTTTGTGTTTGTGTGTTTGGTTTGCTGTTGTGGTAGGACTATGTGAGACTGGATTTGTGTTTTGTGAAGTTACCTTCTCCTCCTGACTGGTTACACCAGTTCTGAGGTGAGAGAGCTCAGCCTCCAGTTTGGCTATATGGTTGCATCTCTCACATATGTTTGAACCTGTTTGGAGGAGGAGAGGGTTGTCTGTGTACATGAGGCAGTTGTAACATTGCCTCAAGATTCCCAGATTCACCAGCTGGACTGGAGAGGAAACCATTAACTGACCTTTGGACATGCTAGAGTAGTAAAGGGAACTCTTTTATCACTTAATTAAAAAGGACCAATATGGGACAAGGTAATTTTGGAGAGTATATGAGGATGTAGTGCTTTTAGTTTATTAGTGCTAGATTTTAAGATTGCTTATGTGGGCAAGTGCAGGGCCTTAGATTGAGAATAGGGTGTTTAATTGGAGAGATAGAGCAGTTCTAAGGGAAAAAGTGAAGAGCAGACTTTGTGGAGCCGGGAATAGTTTAAACCCCATTAACCGGCGCTGCCCGATGCTGCGCTATGCGCACAATCGCGCAAAGTCGTCTAAAGCAGGTTTTTATGCAGGGAACTTCAAATAGCTAGAAATTGCCCAAAACGGCCAATTACTACAAGATTATTGTGCTGAGGTCACTCCTTCAGGGACAGATAGGCTGCTCAAGGCTCCCCACTCCCACTGGTGAGCAAAGAAACTTCCTTCTATCCAAGTAAGGAAATGGGCAACACAGGAACTATCCAAAAGTCCAGAATACAGCAAAGCCTGTATAAGGGACTATTCCAGTTTAGGAAAAGCAGGAAACAAGGATATTTTTTTTTTTTTTTTTTTTTTTTTTCAGGAAAACAACAGGAGAATTACAGTATATTCAATGCACAGGCTAGCGCACTTGAGTGGGCAGCCTCAACAGTTAAATATAACAAACAAACTTTTAAACTAAGTGCAGGTAATAAAAAAACACAAAAACAAGCTTATAACAGTTAAATCAGCAGTGTAAACTCACTTTTCGGTGAGAAAGGACGGTCGCACAGGTAGTAACAGAAAAAATATACTTATATCTGGATAGCAGTCACTCTTTTCATTTCTCTGCTGCTAGCACCACTCTACAGGACCACAAGGAGCTGTTGCTGAGTAGGATAAGCGAAAAAAATGGACCAAATATCAGTCTATACGACTAGACATCTCACACATCCAATTAATTAGCATATTTATAAAACAATATATAACCTTTCCAAGTTTAACCCAGAAATCTTCATTTCTATACTATTAACTGAAACTTCCTAAAAATCCTTCCCTTAGGTGATGCTGTAATTGAATTCAGCATAACTTTTCTAAATCTCCTAAGTAGCCTTGTACCTCCCGGAAGGAAGAGACTGAAAACAATGTAATTTGGCTATCCAAAAAGAGTAGATTGACAATGCAGGATGGAGAAAAAGCATGGAAAGAATGGCAAAAATAAAAATCACCACAGTATCCTGAAAACTTTGCAATCGTACTAAAAAGTAAATGAATGAAGACAAAATCTATACTATAATAACTTTCAGAATAATACTAAACACAACCCTAAAAAATTTGGACATCCATTAAAGAAATGTTACATCACGGACAAAAATTCAACCTAAACTCCTCTCTCGATAGCTCACTACTTGAAACTGCAATACAGTTCAACTCTTATTTTTATAGATCTTGTAGCATCTCTTACCAAGGATTCCTCAAAATCTAATCCCGACCCTGCCCGAAAGCCACGTATCACCACATCCACCTTCACCTTCAAACCTATGACCGCATCCTATATAAACTACCCTTAAACAAACTTAAACCGTTCTTCTCTTCAGTTGATGACCTTCCAAATGAGTACTTAAAAATAGCAGCCAATAGCATTGCCTATCCTGTCTCAAGCCTTATAAAGAGGTCAAGCCAGGAGTTCCACATTCTCTTTCTCTGTGGAAAAAGTCACACATTATCCATCTGCACAAAAGAGGAAATTCAACAGACATTAATAACTTTAGACCTATAGCAATCATCTCCCCTTGCCAAAATAGTTGCAAAATGTATTCAAAAACAATTGCTAGACTATCTCCTGCAGGAAGAGCTCCTATCCCCTACACAACATGGCTTCAGTCTTTATCATAGTACTAGCACTGCCCTTCTAACCTATATAGGTTTTGTCAATAAACCTAGAGGTAATGGCAAACTAGTCACTTCCTTATTTATAGACTTGTTTAAAACCTTCAACGCAGTTTGTCACAGCAAACTTCTACTTCAAATGTCCTCACTAAGTATCTCTCAGCCCATCCTTCTGTGGTTCAAAAGCTCATTTACTCACAATTCCCTTCTTTAGTTTTAAACCCCCAAATGAACGCTTCTTCTAACACCGCCTTCTCATTCTATTAACGTCCTCCTCCTTCCCCCACCCTTTTCTCACTACTCTCCACCCTCCCTCTACTTTTCCAAGCTACCTTCCTTATTCCTTCTCCTCATCAAAAAATGTTTCTATTGATATACTGCTCTATGTTTGGGTTTAACAGCTTGTTATTATCTGTTTCCTAACACCATTGTCTTATGCTTTGTATGACATACTAGATTTTCTTTATTGAGTAGTACTTTATACTATGACATTTTTCTTTTTGTTTTTCCAATAAGTTTATATATCTTCTGTAATTTTATTCGCTATTTTTTAAGACACTTCTTATGTAAGATATGTTTTAATTTTGTTATGGTTTGTATGCTTTGTATGTTCCCTGGAGCTTTTCTACCTGGGCCTCCACTGAAAATGGGCTAGCCTGGCCCAGTGGACTTTCCTGGTAAACAAATGCCAATAAATAAATAAATAAATAAATAAATAAAAGCTATCTGTCCAGTAGGTATGTCAGTAAAATGGGACTCTATGCTCTCTTCTTACCTCCTATTCACCACCAGTGGACCAAAAAGCCATATCCTTCGTCCTCTCCTCTTTAACATCTTCACCAACACGCTCTATACTTCTATACAACAGGCCACCCTAATACAATACACAGATGACTCCACTCTCTTTTGCACATCTGACAACATGGTATACCTCCAAAAAATTACTCAGAAAGATTTAACAGCCACTGAAACACGTCTTCGTAACTCACAACTCATGCTCAACCCAAAAAAAGATCAAACTACTACTTTTTTCCCCAAATCCCTCTCTCATGAAAAAAAAAAATAAAGTTCTTCTCTCTTGATAATACAACCATTGAAGTCACTTCTCATAGCAAACTATTAGGAATGATAGTGGATGATAATCTTACATTCAACCTGCATAAATAAAAACTCATCAATAACAAGGGATGCTTAACAGAGCCAAAAACGTTCTCACCAACACAACTAAAGCTACATTTGCCACTACTTATCTCCTTACTAACTTCCAAGCTTCACACAAATTAAAACTTGCACAATGCTATAACAAAGCCGCTAAATTTGCTGCACATTCTCCTTTTAGAACCCACCACTGAGTAGCCTGAAAAGCTTTAGTTGTATAGAACTGCCACATCAACTAACATATGCACAACTTCTTAATACCTGTAAAATCATCCAGCATCCATCTGACTGTCCAGCACTAAAAAACACAGCTATGTTCTGTTCCCAGTTGGTCATTGCAATCCAGTGACAAAAACTCCTGTCTGCAAACCTAGCAAATCTGCTGGGTATTGTCTATACTTGTACAAGGTTGCTAAGGCCTGGAACTCCTTACCTGTGTCCATCAGGTCAATACCCTCTCTCCCATCTTTCAAAACCACTCTGAAAGACTTCCTAGCTAAAATCTGTTTCTGTTCTTACACAAAACCAGGATAAACTATATCCTCAAAAGTGAGCAAGTACCTTTTCACTCCTTATACTTTCCTACTCTCCCTTCTTTACTTACTTCCTTGCTGCTATCTAATTCTCTTATATGACTTTATCTCTAAATAAGCCTGCTTTTTCTTCACTTCATATTGCAGTTCCTATTTGTATTAGACTAACTTACCTTTAATTTCTCTACAAAGTGTCTTACATTTCTCTAAATATTAAATTATTGCCATATAGGTTCATAGGTGTGTACTAGGCTAATGGCCCTAGGGTCTTTACAAGCCTAGCCATAGGATTACCCTGGCATAGTGCCACCCGACCTTAGTTCCCAGTGCCTCTGTTGAGTAGAGCCACTGGTGTTATCCCCAGGGTGAATTTTCTGTTTCCTATCCACTCATCAAGATTTCTCTTGAAAAGGGTCAGCGAGATGCACTGCTTGAAATGTATGGGAAGTCTATTCCATAGCATGGGCAGTCTCTGGGTTATGAATCTGTCCCTCCAGCATGTTCTGTTAATTGTGGTAATGAGGTTGAGGTCTCTGGTGTGTGTGGTGCGGAGGGATTGGGATTTCTTTAGATGTAGCATTTCTAATAGAGCTGGGTCAGACATGGCTTTGTAAGTCAAGCAGAGATCACCTCTAAGTAAGCAATATGAGACAGAGAATAGTTGGAGTTTTTTGAGTCTGTCCATATAGGACAAGTGTTGAAGGCCTAGGATCCTCTTTGTGAGGTACTTTTGCGGCCTCTCCAGTTGTTGCAGGTGTCTAGTGAGGTACATGCCAAATGGGGCATTGTACTCGATGATTGGCCTAATGAGGGAAGAGTAGAGGGAGACAATGACCTCTTTCTTCCTGGATGCAAAATCCTTAGTAATGACGTGCCACATAGAAAGACTTTCTTACCACAGTGGCAATGTGGTGCTCAAAAGAGAGGCTGCTGTCAACCTGTGTTCCCAGATCTCTTTATAATGTCTTCTGTGTTCAGTGGACTACCATCAATGTGGTAATTCATGGGAACCCATTTTTTCCCAAAGGGAACGATGACACATTTTTTGGCATTGAGCTTAAGGCCATGGTTCTGACACCATTTGTTGGTCACGATGAGGCCATTCTGTAGGATGTCAACATCACTTGGGGAGTTAATAATAGCTCCCAATTTGCAATCGTCTGTGAACTTTGTCAGCCAGAGTCCTTTCGTGTTGGCCTGGACTTTAGAGAAGTAGATACCAAACAGGAGAGGACCCAGGACCGAACCCTGTAGGATTCCATTCATGACTAATCGGCAGTCTGACTTGGAGTCAGCTGCTTTCACATTGTGGGTTCTGTGAGCCACTTTGCAACCCACCTAGTGATATAGGAGTTGATGCCAAGCTTAGTGAGTTTTTCTATGATTCCTGAGTGGGGAATGGTATCAAAAGCCTTGGCCAGATCAAGGTAGGCTGTATGAACCACCTTGCCTTCATACACAGCTCTGTTGACTGACTCAAAGAAGTCGACCAAGTTAAGCAGGCATGATCTACCCTTCACAAAACCAAACTGTGTGGGATCCAGAGTTTGGAGATTCCCTAGATCCTTGTTTATTAGGTCCATGATGATGCGTTCCATAGCTTTGCATATCAGACTTGTCAGGCTAATGGAGTGATAGTTCCCAGGGTCTGTAGTCGCTCCTCCTTTGTGGAGAGGGATAACTGTAGCAGTGTGCCATTCGGCAGGGACAAAGCCTGAGGTGAGGCTGTGATTGAACAGAGCACACAGATGAGGTGCCAGTTCACTCTGTAGTTCATGCAGAACACAACCAGGGATATTGTCAGGTCCCATAGAAGCTGCATTCTTGGCCTTGGACACTGCTGTTTTAACCTGTGCAGCAGTAATACTGGGTACCTGGCGATCTACTAGTATTGTGCTTGGTCCTTGGGGGGGAAGGGGGGTGAAGTTGGCACTGGATCTGTCAGCCAGTATACTGGCAATATCTGTTGGCTCGGTATAGGAGGTACCATTGTGCAGTAGCTCAGAGCAAATCTGGGTATTGCTGTAGAGATTCTTTACATAACTTCCTTCCTTCTGGTTGTCTTTACTATCTGCTGCAATTCTGTTTTCATACCTAGCTTTAGAGGATTTGATGAGGGATCTCAACTTTTTGTTGAGGCAGATAAGGGAGTTTTTCCAGTCTTGGGACTTGACCTTATTCCGCATCAGTTTCCTCCTTCTGTTGTAGAGTTTGTTTATGGCAGGGGACCACCAGATTGGTTTCTGTTTTTGGAGGAGAGTGTCTTGGTTCTATTGGGTACGGTGAGATCCATGCATTTTTGTATGTGTTCGTACATTGCATTGGTGTATGATTCTGCAGTCACGCAGCTGTTCTCCATTTGCATGGGTGCTGTGAAGTTAGCCACCTCTTCTTTTAGGATCCCAAAGTTAGCTTTGGAGAAGTTTTTAATGGTGGTTATCTTTGCTGAGAGGGTGGGAGGGATGTGGATTTTTAAGGTGATTAGTTTGTGGTTGGATCTAACCCTGGAGAAGCTCACTATTGCTGTAGAGCAGTGGTCGCCCATGTTAGTAATGACCAGGTCAAAGATGTTGCTATCTCTAGTGGAGGTAAGGACGAGCTGGTCCAGGGCATTGGAATTAATGAACTCCAAGAAACATTGGGCAAGTGTATTGGTACATGAGTAGTTTACCCAGTTAATGGAGGGGTAGTTGAAGTGATCTAGTAAGAGAGTGTTAGATTGGACCCTAATATTCTCCAGGGTGCTTAGGATCATGGAGTGTGAGTCTTGGGACATGGTTGGGGACCTATAGCAGGCTACGACCTGAATCACTGTCTTACCCAATGTTAGTTGCACCTGAATTATCTGTGATGCGTTATGTTGGGCTACCAATCCTTTATGTATATGGAGACACCACCACCTTTGGAGCATCGGTCTAAGTTCTGGGGCCAAAAGGTGTGGAATGAGTTATAGCCTGGTAGTACAGAGGTGCTTTCTGCTGCCTTGAACCAGGTCTCTGTTACAGCACAAATGTCGATGTTCTCCATTTTAAGGAGTGCTTCCAGCAAGTGCATTTTGAGATTTAGACTTCTAACACTGAGCAGCATTACCCTCAGATTGCATTTGTTTATAGCTGTTACGGTGGTAATTTGGTCTTTGGAACACTGCCTAAAAAAGGCACTATAGGGGTGACGAGAGCCTTGGCCAGTATCCGGAAGCCCAGGGGTGACAGATGCAGGCCATCTCTGGCAAAGCATCGAGGTCTGTCAATCATGTCATCCCAGGCAGACAGATACTGGATCCCCTTAGAATGACACCAGAAACTTAGCTAATTGTTGAACTCAATCATTTTCTGCTTGTACCGTGGTATAATTCTGGGTGATGGTAGGATGCAGCTCAGGACCAGGGTCATACCCGCCTGGGCTACATAATCTGAGAGCTCCTCCATGTCTCTTTTCATCTAGTCCAGCGAGGTACGTCTCAGGTCATTCACACCCACGTGTACAATGACTGAGTCATATTTGTACCTGTTGTTGAGTGACCTGAGTGCATGCGTTATGTGTTGGATCTTGGCACCTGACAGGCAGCTGACTGTTACTTTCTCCTTATTCAGCCTAGTGAGTGGGGAATCAGTGTGCCTCACTATCGAGTCACCTATGACTAGTGTGTTGGGCATGCTGTTTTGCCTTAGGAGCTTTGGTTGAGTGGCACACTGTTTAGGAGATTTATGTGTCTTGTGATTAGTGTTGTGTTGTGGTGGTCAAGTGCATTTCTACCTTGGAGGGTTCTGCTGCTTGGGTAGATTTTTATTGACAGCCTCCGCGAACGTGGGTGTGTGGTTTGTTTTTTTATGTGAAGGTAGTGCTGGTGTGTGTTCCAGAGGGCTATGTGTTCCATGTGGTGTGGTGCAAGTGTTGACCTTCTCCTCTTGACCAGCTATTCCGGTCTTGGCTGGAGAGTGCGTGGCTTCCATTTTGGATATATAAGTGTATCTCTTGCAAGTCTGAGTGTTGGAAGGTAAGAGGAGAGGGTTGTTGGTGTACATGATGCAGTTGCTACATTGCCCCAGGATGCCCAAGTTCACCAGGTTAATAGGAGAAAGCACAAGGAACTGACCTTTAGGCATACCTGGCAGGGTGGGCATAGATAATAAGTACTAGATCTGTTTCCTTGTAGAACATTTAGTGCTGGTAGCACTTGTGTGTTACAATAATTGCTACAAGAAGTTTGGTAAAGTGCTAGACTAATAAGCTAGTATTAAGTGCAGGAGAGGAGAGAACTAGTAGATCTAAGGGAAAATTTGAAGAGCAGGCTCTGGCACCACTCAGAAGCTTGCAAACAGTTCTGAATATAGCAAGTCTGTATCTGGACTAGACTAGTTACAGGAAAGGTGGGAAACAAGAGCAAATGCAGGCTTTTAAACCGGAAAGTTGAGAGAGATGGAAAAACTGCCCAAACGGCCAATAAACTACAATTTCTGGGCCAGGAACCACTCCTCTAAACCTTGTATTGATTCTTAACCAGTGTTTTTATATTATGTCTAACTTGATATAATTATTTAAGCTGCATATATTTTAATTTTAATTTTGAAGATTGTAAAATTATTGTTCTTAAAATATTTTGCAATAATTTGAAGCTTTTCTTCCTGGGCCTCTGCTAATAATGGGCTTCTACCCAGTCCTGGTAATCAAATGTCAATCAGTCAATCAATTAATAAATAATTGGATTCAATACATAATGGTAAACTCTCAGAAATGGCAATGTATGGCGTAAATGAAACAAAATTAGAATCCCAAGTTCTCTGAAGGACAGCCCAGTCTAAATCATAATTATTCTGAGTCATTCCAGTGACCATTTGTTAAATCATTTTCATTGTCATTTAGCCTCATAAAAATAAATAAAATTATTTATGCAGACAACATGCTGTTTCAGAAAAATTGACAATAGGCTTACAAGTAAACTATCACAAGTGTGCCTTTCAAGACAACAACAGCAGCTGCAGGTAAATCACAATAAAATCTGACCTATCTAGCTGAAATGCAAAAATAAAGGCATGACGTAAAAGAAAATTCACATGTTGTCTGGAAGTTAGTGCAGACGCTTTAGGCTCTAATGTGCTAATTAACTTTTTCCTGTAGCCAAGAGTACATGGTTTGATTCCTTCCACACCTCCATTGTTCTGCTTTGTGGCTCTACACAAGTCCCTTGGCTAGACAATACTCTTCTATTTCCCCTGAAATCTCCACTCTCCAAATTCAGGATGTCTAAGAAACACTGACCAATGAAGTCTTGTCCTACAGTAAGATCTACCTATCATATTAGCCACACCTGTCAACATTTAAGTAGACTATATACATGAAAAAAATCAGAAAATGTATCTCAGGAGCTTCATAACATCAGCACCAATATGTTACTGTAGCATAGGGTAAATAACTCACAATAAGTATTAGAACCAAGAACAGTCCTGTATTTTAGTGTACAAATCGGTTAAGTTGAACAAGTGCCAGCCATTACAAGGCAGATAAAACCAAAAACACTTCCCAGAGCACGTTGATCTTTCTAGTCTCTCAGCAAACAACAGTTTGCAGATGTTTTAACACTCCTTGCTATGTTCAGAAAGAACATTTTCCATTCATAAGTCTGAATTTTGGAAGCTTCTTCCAAAAGGATTAATATTGTTTCTGACATTATCAGGCTTCAAAAAGCGAATGTTAAAGCTTTTTCCTGTAGAGAGTAGCAACATGTGCCCAGGAATTGTAACTTAAGCTTGTTTAACCTAGGTTTCCCATTGTATGTTCAGGAACCATAAATGCAGTCCACGGAACTGTGAGCATTTAGGGATCTACTGTCCAATGCATGAGCTAAAAACAAAGTGGTGTTTTTACTCCATTTTGCATTTAGTAAGCAATTATATTTATCATACCGCACATAACGTCATCTAGCTACTTAAACCAACTTTGAGTGGTTCCTGTCATTTTTTTCTGCATTTTACTGTTTTTTTCTCCAAATCTAAAGTTTCAGCTATTAAGTGAAGTCAAATTACAGTTTGCACTGCATTTCACATGATTTCTATGCTGTGCCTAGCTATATAATCAGGATTGAGTGGTTTAGTTTATGTCATATTTTTGCATTGTTAATGTTGTTTCTCTGAATTTGAAGTTCCAGCTATTAACTGAAGTTGTCTTCTAATTTGTACTGCATTTCAAATGGTTTATGTGAATTAATCAGTACTTTTGCATTAATTTGCTGTGTTTTAGTCACTTTTCAAAGCTATAGCAAACAGACAGTTTTGACCAGGTGTGTCAATCATCTAGAGTTTGTAGTGGTTATCCCAGTGGAAGGAAACTAATTGTTGCAGTTCTGGGGAAGATAAACATTACTGGTTAGAACTTTATCTGTTTTTTTATTGGCTCTTTTATTTCCAATTTTTATTTTATATTGCACACAGTTGTGCTAAGTACAGAGGGTTGAAATTCATACTCATCAGATGCAGGCACTTTCATTTGTAACTTTTCCCAATATAACCAACACACTCAAATCCAATCAATAAATAGAATATTGTTGCATATAGGTGCAGCAAGCTGTGTGTAGCTGCATAATGCACAGAGCCAAGCACTTAGCTCCTTAAAAGTGACTTGTAGTAGCCCAAGAGCTGCTACATTGGACCACGTATCCCACAGCCATTACAAATGAGGTCAAGACTACTGTTATGGAAGTTTTTTGATATTTTATAACAGATGCATTTAAACTGTAGTTACTTATTTACCTAGATGGGTATTTATACATATATACACCACTCATCACTTCACCATTAACTTTATCAATAGACTGTAGACCCTTATTTTATTTAAATTCTGCAAATTTCCTCTCTATTTTATTTAAGTGTTGCAACTTTCTGTAAATTAACTCACATTTTATTTCACACTGGACAAAATGGGTGGTCAACCTACTTATCTCCCCTCTTTTTTCAGACTCATAGCATTAGGTATTCTAAAGTAGTGTAGCAACTGCCTTATCTTAGATAATGAACTCTTACAAAATGTAAGCATTGCCCTAACACACCACATACTGTGCACCCAGCCCTAACACATAATATGATGCCATATGTTAACACTGTAGAGAAATCCTTGTCTAAACCTAGACCCATAAGGATTATGTCTAAGCAAAAATCAAAATCAGAGATTGTATCATGTAATATCTAACTTTTAACAAAGAGCTAATATGAGACAAGGGGTCTCAATTCAGTACAAAGGCCACCCCACAAATAAAAACATTTTTGTGAGTTATGACTATATAGTAAGACACATAGCTTCTGCACTCACTAGTCTAGACAAGGACAAGGTGACAATGAGTTGTCTTTCAGGTACTAGGATGTCAGACATGTCATGGGCCCTTTAGGACCCATGCACCAGATAAGTATGCTTATGACATGGTAGTTGTGCATGTGGGGTGAATGACTTGGGGTGAAACCATGGGGGAGATGCAGATAGACATGTCTGAGCTCTCTATACATGTCACAAATACAGGCTAGTCCCAATGTTGAATGGAATCCTCCTTTCACCAAGAATGATGCCTAGGTACATAGAAAAAATGATTTTGTTAAACAAATGGATAAATAATTAGTGTCATCCTAGGGTAATCCAGTATGTGTCAACATGAAAGGATTTGCTTGACAGTTCTACTGGTTTTGCAAGGCATGGTCTTCATATCTCATTGAAAGGCTTCCACATACTGGCTAAAGCCCTTGCAGCCACCATAGTGCATTTTGCAGGTTGTTAATGTAGCATAGCAAATGCATCAGTATCAAAAAAAGATCAAATTAAAATGGCTCTGCACAATGTCAGAGGACTAAACAAGTTGACCAACACTGAGACAGGTCAGCACTTGGAAGACATTCATATATGTTTAATTACTGAAACATGGTTTATATGCCCTGAAAGCACTCCCTACATACTTGAGTTTAGTGCCTAATGTGCCTTCAGATCTAATGACAGCAGTGGTAGTGAGTCCATATTTGGTAAACACTATGTTACCTCTATACAAATTTCCAAAGATCCACAAATGGAAATTAATAAACTCAAAGTCACATTCATCAAAATCAAGTATCAGTTTATTGCCTTACTTGACACCTTCCTTGACTCTAGAAGGTCATGACAAGTTTCTAAACATCATGGATGAGCTCCCCATAAATAAAAACTCCATCATTCTGAGAGACTTTATCTATCAATTGACTGGAGTACCTACTGTATGCCTCCAATGTAGAATATGCACAGATATTTAAATCTCAGTGGATCAGGTTTTAACTAGCCCAAGTAGAAGACAAAATTTATTTATTTATTTATTTATTTTTTCTTTGTTCGGTGGGCTAGTTCCACTAGGCTAGTGGTCTTTTCAGGGTCGACCTGAGGTGGTGTTTATACTACTGAGGAAATTTGGCTAGGTCCTCAAGGAGCTTCTGTTATTGTTTTTGCTAGGTGCCATGGGGTCTTTTTACATCCTCCAAAGCTACCAACAACTTAAATAGATAGAACTTCAGTTTAAAATCTTATATAAAGGATGGCACACTCAGGAGTGCAGTACTCAATAATGCTGCCCTGCAGTGTCAGCATATTTGAAAGCAAATCCAATCACCTAGATTTGGAATAGAACT
Source organism: Protopterus annectens (assembly GCF_019279795.1). Classification (NCBI taxonomy): domain Eukaryota; kingdom Metazoa; phylum Chordata; order Ceratodontiformes; family Protopteridae; genus Protopterus; species Protopterus annectens. The sequence continues at coordinate 1,089,048,245 of NC_056730.1, read as the reverse complement.
GGTCTTCCAACACCAAATGAAAACATTTTCTCTCTTGATCTGGTGTTACAAAAATAGTGTCATCATGCACAACTCTACTTCTAGCTTCTTATTTGATTAAATCATATCATAAACTAGCAACATTTTCTGTCAAACAATCTAAACCTCCTGAAAATAATATATTAGATTTCAAAGACTTCAAGCATGCAAACCTTCTCAAATTCTATGATGAAGTCTCAACCTCACATGTAACAACATCACCCCAGGCATCACCTCAGCAGATAGATTTATAAAGGAGCTTTATACCCATATAAATAAATCAATAGGATTGGCAATCCCACCTAGATCCAAATGCAATGGGAAATGTAAAAGTAAGCTAACCTAGTGGTCCACTGACATAAATAAAATCTACAATAAAAGGAAAAAAATCATTAGAGTATACAACAGATCTAAAGACCCACAAGACAAGGAAAATAATAAGAATTTGAATACAAATGAAAAAAAAGTCCATTAGATCTACTAAAGGAAGTCTGTGAACTTAGTTTGGCATCTGAAACCACAGGCAATTACAAATCCTTCTTTAGCTATGTTAGAGAACTAAGAACAAAACTCATCAATCCATGGAACTAATGCTAAATGGCAAAACTAAGACCTGGTGGGTATTGCCAATATATTAGAAAATTAATTAAATGCAAATTTCAGTCCTGAGATCACTATTCAAATCACTCTGATGGCTGCATCCCTTAACCATCCCCAACCCTCAGTAAAGAACATGCACTGAATGTGCTATCCAGGACTAAGAACATTTCCTCTGTGGATCCTCTCTGTAAGTTTTTCAACCTGAGCCTAACTACAAGCTCAGTCATGGAAGTATGGTGTGCAGAACTGATGATGCCACTTCGTAATTGTGGTCTTACTACTAGTATTGCCACCTATCCATTTTTTTCAGGACTATCTCAAAATCAAACTAATTGTGGAGTAGTCCAGAAGACACTGTACTAGCTCCATTATTCTGCTTCAAAAACAGACTATTAGAGTTTGTTACACTAGCAGATATGCTATGCTTTTTTACAGAAAACATAGAAAATTGGCAGATTTGCTGTGCTTTTCTGCTTTCCTGTTAAAAAAAAAAAAATTTCATACCATGAAAAGAGGAAGTTCCTCCTACCCCTGACATGACTATGACATCATGAAATGAGTTTAATAGGGACAGGAGAAGAGATTGGATGGGCAGGGTTAGGGAGGGTGAGGGGTGTGACCTTGGTCTGGTTTCAGCCACAACAAGAGGTGGCAACCCTATGTACTACTAGTCCTGGAAACTATATGTCCATCAGCCTAAAAAGTCTAATTTATAAGGCTTTAGAACACTTCAAACAGACTTAATTAACATACAAGTTAGAAATCTCAACAGGCTAAATTTGCAGTACTTTGACTTTGTAAAATGTAGTTTCTGTCTATGAACATGGTAAAATTCTTTGAATAGGTAATACTGGCTATTGATAGTGGTCAAACTGTGCACAGCCTACCTTGATTTGGCCAAGGCATCTGACATTAGTCCCCTTGCTAGCATACTAAATAAATTACATTTATAAACGTAATCAATTAAATGTGTTAGACCCCCCCCCCATATTTTCAGATGGATAGCTAATTGGATAAAAGATTATACTCACTCAGTGCGGGTGGCGGAAATCATGAGGATGATGAATAGTGTCCTGCAGAGCTCACTGCCGCAACCAGATTTGTTTGTTTTTACTTCTGTCATACAGACTAAATCCATGGCTAACCATGTGTTTAGTTGACAGCAAACTGAGAGTCATTATCAAATCATCCTCTGACAGACAAGCCTCCAGAATGGAACATACACTTATAAATGACTGGTGCATTGAAAATGGGCTTAAATTAAATTCTAAAAAATACAACATTATCTTATTTGGTAGCCAAGCCACACCACCACACACAGTTTATAGCACTGACAACACTTCATTTCAAAATGAAAATGTAGTAAGAGATCAGGGAACCTGGGTTGATAATTCCCTCTCCTTTGATCATCACATAGCAACACTTGTCAGGAAATCATTCTACTTGGTGCAGCTGACCATCAATGGAATATCATTCAGATCTAAAGATGTTACTGCCCCTTGTTTTCAGTACTGACCAAACTAGCTATAAAATACAACACAACTGGAAAGACCCTAGCTGTTCCTAACAAAGGTTATCACAAGCTTAAAATCCCTAAGCTACCTGAAATGACTAGAAGCACCATCTATCCTTTCTGAGTCTTATAAGCTCCTCAGAGGAGCCTTGCCTTCTAGCAATCAGGGGCCCAGTAGTCCAGGATCTCTTATACCTTCACAAATCAAACATTCCTTGAAATACTAGAACAAGGAGCTACACTTGCATCAGCAGATGAATAAAACAACCTCTGGAACAGACTTTTCCTACAGATAAAGCAGCGTGATACACTATCTTCCTTGAGACAGGACCCAGAAAATTGGATGGGTATTCATAAACTTATCCCAGGCTTGACTGGAGAGGTATAATCTAGGGTGGGTACTAGCAAAGTGTAATAGTTGGAAGACTCAGAAGCCTTGAACTTTCAATGATTCCTTTGAGATTTTGGGGAAATATGTACCAACTCTGAAATTTCTTTATCTCAGGGTACTCCTTCTTCTCCAAAGTCTAATGATCTCTTCGTATATTTAAATAATGGGGGTGTGGAGGCACAAATTTCCCACAAAAGGGATGCAGGAGTAAAGCAATTGTCAAAGTTTGCTGTTGCTTGTGTTAAATTGCACTTTAATTTCTGTTTCAGTGTTTTGAATTGTACAAGTTTATAGCTTTAAATTAGGCCATTAAACAGCTCGACACATATCAGCATGGGGTCATAATCTTTATTTCCCAACCAAATATCTAATTCCCTCTTGAAGTCCAACAAGCGATCAGTCTTTCTAATTCCAGGCAGTTGTGCATTCCTCATCCAATCATCTGTATACTGAAAAGAGTAATTTCTAATTCTTTTAACACCGTTTGGGACAACTACAAATTTTGTATTATTGCACTTCTCTGTACAGTCATTTATAATTTCAATACCCAGGTCATCTGCAAACACAGTGTTGTGTACACATTTATACATTAAAAATCAACTCTTATTAATCCATAGTTTGAGTACAGTGACAGCATTTCAAAGGTTCATAGGTATATACTAAACTAAAGACCGCTATGGCATTTATAAGCCTAGCCATGTTATACAATCTGATTGTGCCCATATGTATCATGGGCATTTATAAGGAGTGTCTGTGTAGTTAGGAAGTGCCTGGAGGGTGTATGTGTGTGGAGCTTCTGTTAGTCACCAATCCTTTTAACCTATCTAATTTCCTTGGTACAGCTGTTTCTTTTTCAATCTTTTAACCAAGTAATTTTTGTAAATACAAACAGTTGCACAATATTCATTGTGAGGTCTAACCATTGTTTGTATAGTGGATGTAACACTGTTTGTCCCATCTGGTGATAATTCTTAATATATATTTAATTGCCAAGTAGCAGTTCCTTGTGATGGCCCTCACTTATACTTCAAATATAAATTCCTCATCAATAACAAGTCCAGGGTCTCTTATATGTCACTCATTTCAGAATGTTACTTTTCAAAGCAAAGAAATCATGTGAATTATTATTTCCAAAGTGGGTGACCTTTGATTTCTTTTCATTAAACTCCATATTGCTATTTTTCATCCAAATTTTTAGTTTATGCAGAAAATCTTGAAATTTAAACTGATCACCTATGTTAGAAACTCTCAATCCCATCTTTGTATCATGCAGAAAATAAATGTGCCAAAGTATATACTTAAGACATTTTTACATAAAAATAGCAAGCAGCTATGGACCCAGTAATGATACTTGGGGAATGCCCACCTCAAGATTTTTTAACCTCTGACACAACATTACAGATTTTGTCCATGCAGTTTCTACCTTCTAGCCATTTGCCAACCCATGTTATTTATTTATTTATTTACTGGGAAAATCCAACTGGGACACAGCCCATTTTCAGCAGAGGCCACTGGAGAAACACTCCAGATGAGGAATGTGGGAGGAAACCGGAGCAAGCAGATGAAACCCACATGAGTGCAGGGAGGACATGCAGACTCCACACAGAAGGCACCCCAGCCAAGAATTGAACTGGAGAACCTCATGCTGTGAGGTGACAATACTAACTGCTGCACCACTCTGCCACCCATTGATTTTCATTTGCTGTCTGGGAACTTGAGGTGGCATTTATACTGCTAAGGGAAATTTGGACAGGGCATCATTGAACTTTCCATTCAATAGTGTCATAGGATCTTTTACATTCACCTAAGCTACCATCGATTTTGGCAGATGGGGCCTTGGTTTAATGTCTCATCCAAAGGATGGCACACTTCAGAAGGCAGCACCACTTTTTATGTCTGCGATCTGTCTTCCTTGTGTGGGAATAGAACCCACAGCCTTCTGCACCAAAGGCAAGTATGCTACCTGTTGAACCACTGGCACTACTAGTTATAATATGATATAATATAGTTATTAATTAATCTTTCCTTTATACTACCTAATATTTTGTCATGAGGCACAGAATCAAAGGCATTTGCAAGGTACTAATATACCAGTTCTACAATTACTCTTTTAGCCACAACATCCCAAACCAGATAATAGAAACTAATGAAAATTGTTAAACATGACGGATCTTCCATAAATCCATGCTGCTGTTGTAGCTAAAGTCCTGCAACTGTATGTTCAGTGAGGCGGTCACTAATAATGCGTTCAAAACATTTCCCAACATACAGGTCAGACTGACTGGACACTAGTTGTCAATCAGTGTTGTTAAACCTCTTTAAAGATAGGAACCACAAATACCTCTTAACATAGTAAAGAAGCATAAACACAGCTAATGGATCTCTTACGCAAATGCTGCAGACAAGAGAACAAATGACTAACAATTTTGATAAACAGAACCCATTAGTGCTGTTTCAGAGTTTCTGTTATTGAGTCTCAAATGTCAGAAGGGACCATTTTCACTCTTCTATTTCATTAAATAACTTCAGATGGGTTCAGGCTCAATATACTCAGCATCATATATATTTCCTTCCTTGGCCTTTTTGCAATGGTAATATGATATTTTTGTAAAAGTTTAATGGCTAAAGGTGAACATAATATAATTTTGTTTTAAGCAGATACTATATTGTTGCATTGTTCCATTTGCTGTCATTACTTTTTTAATGTAATTAGGTAATGACTGAAAAGGGGTCCTATTATTAATTTATTTATAAGTAAATAAACAAATAAATATAAATGCCACAGCAATGTATAGCTGAAATAATCTATTAATGTTAGAGTGAAGTTTATAAGCAAACCTACTGATAATCTTAATAACTATTATGAGAATGATTTTTGTTGCTGTGACTTTCAAACAATGAAAAAGGGTATGGATAAGTAAAGGAAGTGATATATTTTAGCTGCATATAACTGAAATATCAGACCAACGTGTTTTATCAAAAAAATTGTGGATCAAAATGCTATTACAGGATAGCTAAACACTAAAGGCATTTTTATGTCTTTGAAGATTTTGAAACTGATAGCTGGGTATAATTAAGAAGCAGAAACAACATGGGGTATGAGGAGGCACAATGGAAGATCAAGAAAGATATAAAACAATGTGTGATTATTGCCTAAGTACAAAGGAACATTAGGTTGTTACAAAAGCAATGGCATCACAGAGTATTTCTCAAGTACACATTGCATTTTCTTAAAGAATTAAAAACTCATTTCTTCCTTTTTTTATTTTACTTATATAATGTTTATGGTCCTGGAACCATTTACAGTCATGACCCAGGCCATTTAGGTAAGAATGCTAAACATAACTTAATTAAAGCAAGCATGTGTTAAAAGCAGAATAAAATAGCAGAATTCAAACTGACAGTAAGAAAGTGATGCAGTAAAGCATGAGTATTTGCACAACATTATGTGTTAAACAACGTTGACAAACAGGGTAAGTAATAACCAGAAACAAGTAAAGTAACAGCTGCAGCGTAATATCAAAGGTGCAGTTAATAACTATATAACAAACATAACCTGTAGCTTGTGAGGGTGTAATAGGAAGATGAAAATACATGCTGCTGAACTAGTTGCGCTACATGTAAAGACACAGTAGTCAAACAGACAAATGGGTTTGCAAAAGTACAGTAAATGAGGTCTCCATCCTATGCACTACAGCAGTATAACAGAGAATAGAATGAACAGGGATTCAGAAATGTTGCCTCTAGAACCGCAACTAACCTTACTCTGTTTACTGTGCATGCCTGATGAGCCCGACGCTCATTAACAATGTATGCAGCCAGGCAATGTGCAAGATGAGCATCATAGGAAAGGTCCTCGTCATGACTGAAGCAGAGGGACCTGAAAGATTGTGAAGGACCATGGTGTTGCTGCAGGGAAATACAAGCCACAGCAGTGTTAATCTGTCAAGTATGAGCCTCAGGGGTACTCTGAGTGATCCAGCATCCACAGCTGTGGCAAGAGAAGAAGATTTGTAGCTGACCTACATGATTACAAGGCATGTGTGCTGACCTAGTTTTTTTTTTAACCCAAGAAGGACACGTACTAAATCATCATTCCTGGTGATGGTACTAAGGTAGTATAGAAAAAGAGATCTGAAGTTTTAACAGAGGTGAGGATCAAACCTTGTGTATGCAAGGCAAGCACCTTAACCATTATGATGAGCAGTCGTTTTTTGTTTTTGTTTAGCAGGGCCACAGAAGGACAAGTCTGCAAAGACAGGTTGTGGCACAATCTAGGATGCAGAGGAATATACAGAAGTTGGTATGAAATACAGAGATATCAACTCTAGTAACTAGATATAAAAGATAGTAAAAAATCATGACCAAAGGGGGACTGAAAAGTAAAAAGCTGTATCGAACAAAACAGTTGTGATATCAGCAGCATCTGACCACTCTACCTGTACTATAATGCAAATATCACGAAACAAGCACTCTGCTGTAACAACAATGTGTCTCTATATTCCTGTAAGGGACCTTAAACCCCCATCATTCTCCACTTATACTCTAAAAAGAACATTCTTTTACAGGCTGAGCTATGGAGGCTGTCACACTAAAGATGTCAGTTCAGCACATTGCAGGTTATTGTTACACACTGGCAGAATGACAGAGTAAAAGAATAAAAGACATAAAACATATTCAAACATGAGGGAACTTGAATCCACAACTCTTTCCACATATACTCTATAAAGTACTTCAGTTACAGGTTGAGCTATGGAACCAGTCATACTAATGGTGTCTGCTTTACCCTTTGTTGTATATGCATTCTGCCGAGCAATGCTGTTCAACTAATTTGCACCCTTGATGCCAGCTGAGAACAATTTATGTAGTATTTGATAGGGTTTCTACTTAGTCTTTACTATACAGTGACCACTGCCTATCCTGATAGGGCCTCATAGGCTGTACATGTGAACTGATGGTGCTCTACATTACCCATCACACACAGTACAGTTGAAGAAATATTTAGAAACTCAATATGTGCATGTATGAGGTGTGTTTTTTTATCAGATTAAAGGTTGGAAATGAAAGTACAAGAAAGAGACAAAAAGGGGAAGCAAGCAGAGGACAGAACAGAAGATGAGCAGAATGGAGATAGAAATGGTGGGGTATATATCTATATATTTTGTTTTGCAGGCCAGGTGCACATTTTTCATGTACAAAAAAAAAACAAAGTTGGGGAAGGAAGTAAAGGATGTAAGAGGAAGGTAAGAGGGTTAGGTTAGGTAGCAGACAAAGGGATGGGGAAAACAGTGGTGAAGGAGACATCAAACAGAGTGAAGACAATGGTGAGGGGGGGAATGAACAACCAACAGGGTGGGCATGGACAGAAAAGGAAGGGGAACATTAGTTTGGTGGATTGGATGGGGGGTTTATAGCTGCAGTCTCTCCTAGCAAAGATCCAGCTAGAGATTACTGACTAACCCAGGTACCATCACCACTTGGCTTGTCTCATATAGTGGATAATATGCTGTACAGGGGTGTGACTCACTCAGTCACTGGAGGAGGCTCTCCATTTGACCAATCCAGGTATCCAATATCCTGTCAATAATCACTCTCACAATGTCTGCAAGCTGCCAGTGAGTGACAAAAATATAAAGGCACTGTCACAGGCAGGTACAATTGCACCAGCATCTAGTGCAGGACTACCTGAAGTGGGTGGTGCAGGGAGGGCAGAAGGAGTGGAGGTAACTGTGGCAGGATTAGACCTAGATGTGTGGGGTACTTCTGGTTGTGGTGGTGGTGCTGCTGCTGTTGCTACCTGTGGGGGTGACAGGATTTGCCAGTGGGATGGATGTAGGTCATTGTGCTACTGTGTATAATAGTAAAATAAATGGAGGGAAACAAAATAATAAACAAAATAAATGCATGTAAGAGAGAGGTTGGCGACAAAGAGTGTGGGGTGAGCAGTACAAATACAATGAAAAACTGAAGCTCATATGAAGCTATATGTTGAGTATAATACTCTTAAACATAATATACTTGATGGACCAAAAACATTTCACAGTTTAATAAGGTTGCCAGCATACACAAATGTGAAGTGAACCTGAACCAACACTCATCATCGTCTGCATTCTGTTACTTAAATAAACCAACAGGTGCTGCTATTCCAAGATGCAGTAATGATGTTAGAGAAAAATGCAGATAAAAAAAGAAAATGTGATGCACAGACCTAACATTTTACTCACAGATTATATGCAAAGGGAACAATAATACTGTCCAACCAACCATTAATGATGGTCATATGCCCCCATTAATGCTACAGCTATTATAATGAGACTGAAAGATAAATCTTAAATATTTCATAATAACAATACTTAGGTTCACAGATAATATGTGTGTACTTGGCTAATGGCCCTGTGGCCTTTACAAGCCCAGCCATAGGATTACTCTGGCATCATGCCATCCAACCGTAGTTCCCAGTGCGTCTGTCGAGTAGAGCCACTGGAGTTATACCTGGGGTGAATTTTCTATTTTCCATCCACTCATCAAGATTTCTCTTGAAGAGGGTCAGAGAGGTGCGCTGCTTGACATGTATGGGAAGTCTATTCCATAGCATGGGCAGTCTCTGGGTTATGAACCTGTCCCTCCAGTACGGTCTGTTGATTGTGGTAATGAGGTTGAGGTCTCTGGAGCATGTGGTGCGGAGGGATTGGGATTTCTTTAGATGTAGCATTTCTAACAGAGCTAGATCAGACATGGCTTTGCAAGTCAAGCAGACAGCACCTCTAAATAGGCAATATGAGATGGAGAATAGTTGGAGTTTTTTGAGTCTGTCCATATGGGACAAGTGTCTAAGGCCTAGGATCCTCTTTGTGAGGTACTTTTGCAGCCTCTCCAGTTGTTGCAGGTGTCAAGTGAGGTACATGCCAAATGGGGCATTGTACTCGATGATTGGCCTAATGAGGGAAGAGTAGAGGAGACAATGACCTCTTTCTTCCTGGATGCAAAACCGTTAGTAATGAGATGTGCCACATAGAAGGACATTCTGACCACAGTGGCAATGTGGTGATCAAAAGAGAGGCTGCTGATAACCTGTGTTTCCAGACCTCTTATGTGTTCAGTGGACTACCATCAATGTGGTAATTCATGGGAACCAGGTTTTTCCCAAAGGGGATGACAACATATTTTTGGCATTGAGCTGAAGGCCATGGTTCTGACACCAGTCATTGGTCTCAGTAAGGACATTCTGTAGGATGTCAGCATCACTTGGGGAGTTAATAATAGCTCCCAATTTGCAATTGTCTGTGAGCTTTGTCAGCCAGAGTCCCTTCATGTTGGTCTTCATGTTGGCCTGGACTTCAGAGAAGTAGATACCAAACAGGAGAGGACCCAGGTCTCCACTTGTGACTAGTCAGCAGTCTGACTTGGAGTCAGCTACTTTCACACTGTGGGTTCTATCTGTGAGGCAATTTGCAACCCACCTAGTGATATAGGGTTGATGCCTAGTTTAGTGAGTTTTTCTATGATTCCTGAGTGGGGAATGGTACCAAAGGCCTTGGCCAGATCAAGGTAGGCTGTATGAACCACCTTGCCTTCATCCACAGCTCTGGTGACTGACTCAAAGAAGTCGACCAAGTTGAGCAGGCATGATCTACCCTTCACAAAACCAAACTGTGTGGGATCCAGAGTTTGGAGATTCCCTATATCCTTGTTAATTAGGTCCATGATGATCTGTTCCATAGCTTTGCATATCAGACTCGTCAGGCTAATGAAGCAATAGTTCCCAGGGTCTGTAGTCGCGCCTCCTTTGTGGAAAGGGATGACTGTAGCAGTGCGCCATTCGGTAGGGACAAAGTCTGAGGTGAGGCTGTGATTGAACACTGCACACAGGTGAGGTACCAGTTCACTCTGTAGTTCATGTAGAACACAGCCAGGGATATTATCAGGTCCCATAGAAGCTGTATTCTTGGCCTTGGACAGTGCTGTTTTAACCAGTGCAGCAGTAATACTGGGTGCCTGGCAATCTACTGGTATTGTGATTGGTCCTTTGGGGTGGAGAGAGAAAGGGGTAAAGTTGGCACTGAATCTGTCAGCCAGTATACTGGCAATATCTGTTGGCTTGGTATAGGAGGTCCAAACAGCACGCCTCACACGTACAGCATGCTCGGCCAAACCAATCCACAAGAAACACTAGAGGCCAGCATGAGTAGTTCCACAACTTTTATTCGAAAAATAATGAAATACTGCAAAAGGACATAATAATGTCCAAATAACAACACTCAAACTAGTTTCGGCTACTGCCTTCTTCAGTGAGAGAAAGTAAAGAAAGAATTGTTACCACCAGCAAACCAGTAATCTTTATATTCTTTACCCAACCAATAGCAAAGGAAGGTATAGTCCATACCATCTGAATAATTCATTAGTTGACAACCAGGCTGCAGTGAACAAAAAGTAAATGAAGACATATTTTGGGATGTCCTAGATAAACATTTGATATATGGTATATACCATAAATTATATGCATTAGTATGGCAAAAAAACACATTAGTAAATGAGTGAATGATCCATGTGAGCATACACAATTAAACCATGGGTAAAAATAAAACAAAACAACAAGGCTGTATATATTATAGTATATACATTTTTTGTTAAATCAACACTGTCTTAGAGTCCTATAATCTTATAATAATAGATAAGTAAATAAAAGAATATACTCATCATAAATGGTCATTGAGACCTGGTGGAAATAGGGCTCCAAGATGAATAATCCAATATTTTTCTTTGTGGCTAAGTATACTTTGCCATCCTTGTTGATTGTGCCTGTTGCCTGTAATTTTATCAATAACTGTAAACATGAATTTTGCCGTAGGTTGTTTAATAGTATGTTGATAAAGAGCATTCGTCAATTTCATATTACGAATGTCACTCCGATGTTCCCCTATTCTTATTCTTAGTGATCGTGAAGTTTTGCCCACATAGAAAGCAGAACACTGACATGTTGCCAGGTATATAATCCAGCTGCTTGAGCAATTACCAAATATCCTGACATCATAAACTTTACTTGTGTTAGAACTGGTAAATTGTTTAAGCTTGTTCACTTGACTACACGAAGTGCAGAGGCCACAAGGGAAAGTTCCCAAGAGTTCATCCCCTATTATAGTCAATTGTTTGTATTTGGCCCCTCCACTCTCTCTCTGTTTGTAATGTGAAAATAATGATCCCAAAGTTTTACCTCTCCTATATGATAGTTGACATTTGTTACCCAGGATACTACGAAGATAGTCATTAGCTAACAGAATGTTCCAATTGTCATTCAGAACATTCCTAACCACCTGGTGGTTCCTACCAAAGGTGGTAATGAGTCTGATAGTGTTATCCTTTGGGTTGTGTGTGTGGGTTAAGAATATAAAGATTACTGGTTTGCTGGTGGTAACAATTCTTTCTTTACTTTCTCTCACTGAAGAAGGCAGTAGCCAAAACTAGTTTGAGTGTTGTTATTTGGACATTATTATGTCCTTTTGCAGTATTTCATTATTTTTCGAATAAAAGTCGTGGAACTACTCATGCTGGCCTCTAGTGTTTCTTGTGGATTGGTTTGGCCGAGCATGCTGTACGTGTGAGGCGTGCTGTTTGGATTTGGTTTGTTGGCTCTCGCTGTTGGCGTCTAGTTCTACTTTCGGTAGGAGAGGACTCCTTCCCTGAAATACTATTTTTACTATACCAGCGTTATACCAGGATTATACCAGCGAATTTTGGAACTATATTCTATTTTTGGAACTATTTATTTATTTGTTGGCTATCTGGGCTTGTAGATGAATCAACGTAGATGTGCGATTACTGTTTTGTGTGACAAGGAGCGAGTGTTTATGCAGAAATTCAGGTACTGAATATTTAATATAAAACAGGCTTATTATTTTCACATTACAAACAGAGAGAGAGTGGAGGGGCCAAATACAAACAATTGACTATAATAGGGGATGAACTCTTGGGAACTTTCCCTTGTGGCCTCTGCACTTCGTGTAGTCAAGTGAACAAGCTTAAACAATTTACCAGTTCTAACACAAGTAAAGTTTATGATGTCAGGATATTTGGTAATTGCTCAAGCAGCTGGGTTATATACCTGGCAACATGTCAGTGTTCTGCTTTCTATGTGGGCAAAACTTCACGATCACTAAGAATAAGAATAGGGGAACATCGGAGTGACATTCGTAATATGAAATTGACGAATGCTTTTTATCAACATACTATTAAACACCCTACGGCAAAATTCATGTTTACAGTTATTGATAAAATTACAGGTAACAGGCACAATCAGCAAGGATGGCAAAGTATACTTAGCCACAAAGAAAAGTATTGGATTATTCATCTTGGAGCCCTATTTCCACCAGGTCTCAATGACCATTTATGATGAGTATATTCTTTTATTTACTTATCTATTATTATAAGATTATAGGACTCTAAGACAGTGTTGATTTAACAAAAAATGTGTATACTATAATATATACAGCCTTGTTGTTTTGTTTTATTTTTACCCATGGTTTAATTGTGTATGCTCACATGGATCATTCACTCATTTACTAATGTGTTTTTTTGCCATACTAATGCATATAATTTATGGTATATACCATATATCAAATGTTTATCTAGGACATCCCAAAATATGTCTTCATTTACTTTTTGTTCACTGCAGCCTGGTTGTCAACTAATGAATTATTCAGATGGTATGGACTATATCTTCCTTTGCTATTGGCTGGGTAAAGAATATAAAGATTACTGGTTTGCTGGTGGTAACAATTCTTTCTTTACTTTCTCTCACTGAAGAAGGCAGTTGCCAAAACTAGTTTGAGTGCTGTTATTTGGACATTATTATGTCCTTTTGCAGTATTTCATTATTTTTCGAATAAAAGTCGTGGAACTACTCATGCTGGCCTCTAGTGTTTCTTGGTATAGGAGGTACCATTGTGCAGTAGCTCAGAGCAAATCTGGGTATTGCCGTGGAGATTCTTTACATAACTATAGAAGGCCTAGTGGTTGTCTTTACTATCTGCTGCAATTCTGTTTTCATAACTGGCTTTAGAGGATTTGATGAGGGATCTCAACGTTTTGTTGAGGCTGATAAGGGAGTGTTTCCAGTCTTGGGACTTCCCCTTATTCTGCATCAGTTTCTTCCTTCTGTTGTAGAGTTTGTTTATGGCAGGAGAGCACCAGATTGGCTTCCTTTTTTTGGAGGAGAGCATCTTGGTTCTATTGGGTATGGCGAGATCCATGCATTTGTGTACATGTTTGTACAGTGCATTACATACATACATACATACATACATACATACATACATACATACAAATGTTTTAAGCATGGGCATTAAAGCCCTTCTAGCTTGCCAATATGCCAAAACACTTGTTCCCATAATAAATGTCCAGGCTGTTCTTAAAAATATCTACACTAGTGCTTGCTTTAATGTAATTTGGTAGTCTGTTCCAAGCATCAGCTACTCTGTCAGAGAACTAATTAGTACACTTCTCCTTCCTATAGAATCTTCTATATAGGTTATCTGAGGATTCTCTAGTACTTTTTGATAACCCCAAACATTCCCAGAGGTAGTTGTCGCTAAATGCCTTATATACCTGAATAAGATCTGCTCAAATATCTGTAAGAGACACTGTACAAGTTCAGATATTTTAGTCTTTCATAATAACTTAGATTTTCACATCCATGGATGCCCTTAGTATATTTCCGCTGTACTCTTTCCAGTTTATTCATGCTTGTTTTCCTATAGGGTTTCCATATTGTTATTCCATACTCAAGTTTGGGTCTAATGTAACTAACAAACAATGACTTCATTATGTTTGATTTCCTAGACTTTATAAATCTTTTTATACAACCTATAGTTCTATAACTATCATTAGCCAATTGGCTGAAATGATTAGAAAAACTCATAGCTGAATCTACCCATATACCCAGGTCCTCAAATGAGTCTACAGTTTCAATCACTGTGTGCTGTATTAAATATTCACCTTTCAGTTTATGTCTCCCAAATCTCATGTGCTTAATTTTTGATGTATTTATCAACATATTATTCTCCTGTGCCCAACTGGTCAATTTAGTCAAATTATTTTGCAGACATGCCTTATCTGTAATACTTGTAATCAGTTTACCTAATTTCAGGTCGTCAGCATATAGACTGTAGAACACCTCAGATGTAAAAGTAAGGCCTGAAAGATACAATCTAAACAAGTAAGGGCCTAGTACAGAGCCCTGTGGGACACCTTGACTGTAACCAAGGATTTCACTTGTCCAGTTGGTGTGTGATAGTTGCCATGTCCTATATGTAAGCCATGCAGCTAGCCAACTTATCAACAGTACATCAATACCTAGCTGTACTTATTTATTCATCAGTGTTTTGTGCATGACCCTGTCAAATGCTGAAGTTAACTCTATATAAATCACATCACAGCACAATTTTTCATTCATAGCTGTTATTATATTGTTATAGAACATCATATTACAGGTGGTAATAGATCTATTTTCAACATATGCATGCTGATATATGGTTTCAAGTCCCAACCTATCCAGTTCTGACAATAACTTATCCAGTATTACCTTCTTCATTATTGTTCCACAGCATGAAAGTAGACTTAAGGGTCTATATGATTCTGGGTTTGTCCTACTCCCCTTTCCCTTAAAGACAGGTTTAATAAGTGCATGTCTCCAATCTTGAGGAATCTCCCCATATTTATATGACCTAGTAAATAATAGATGTAATGGCAGTGTAAGTTCTTGCTTAAGTTTTCTCAAATCATTGTTACTTATTCCATCTCCTCCCTGTGGTTTGTTTGGATCCAGTTTGCACAGTTCTTTTTCAATATAATCTAATTTGATTCCAGTATCTGGGGTTACCTGGATGCCACTAGGACAACTTACCACTCCTTTTGTGGGAGCCAAACTGCATTGGTGTATGATTCGGCGGTCATGCAACTATTCTCCATTTGCATGGGTGCTGTGAAGTTAGCCACCTCTGTTTTTAGGAGCCCAAAGTTAACTTTGGAAAAGTTTTTCATGGTGGTTTCCTTTGCGGGGGTGGGGGGTGGGATGGATGTAGATTTCCATGGTGATTAGTTTGTGGTCAGATCTAACCAGGGAGCAGCTGACTTTTGGTGTAGAGCAACGGTTGCCCATGTTAGTAATGACCAGGTCAAGGATGTTGCTACCTCTAGTGGGGGTAAGAATGAGCTAGTCCAGGGCATTGGAATTAATGAACTCCAGGAAACATTTGGCAAGTGTATTGGTACATGAGTAGTTTTGCCAGTTAATGGAGGGGAAGTTGAAGTCGCCTAGTATGAGAGTGTTAGGTTGGACCTTAATATTCTCCAGGGTGCTTAGGAATGTGGACTGTGAGTCTTAGGACATGGTTGGGGACCTATAGCAGGCTATGACCTGAATCGCTGTCTTACCCAATGTTAGCTGCACCTGAAGTATCTCTGATGCTTTATGTTGGGCTACCAGTCTGGAGGTGTGTGCGCCCTTTATGAATATGGAAACACCACTGCCTTTGGAGCTTCAGTTCAAGTTCTGGGGCCGAAAGGTGTGGAAAGAATTATAGCCTGGTAGTGTAGGGGTGCTTTCTGCTAACTTGAACCAGGTCGCTGTAACAGCACAAATGTTGATGTTCTCCATTTTAAGGAGTGCTTCAAGCAAGTGCATTTTGAGATTTAGACTTCTAGCATTGAGCAGCATGACCCTCAGATTACATTTGTTTGTAGCTGTTATGGTGGTAATTTGGTCTTTGGAACACCTCTGAAAAAAGGCACTATAGGGGTGGCAAGAGCCTTGGCCAGCATCTGGAGGCCCAGGGGTGACAGATGCAGGCTATCTCTGGCAAAGCATCAAGGTCTGTCAATAATGTCATCCCAGGTAGACAGATACTGGATCCCCTTAGAATGACACCAGAAACTTAGCCAGTTGTTGAAATCAATAATTTTCTGGTTGTACTGTGGTATCATTCTGGGTGATGGTAGGATGCTGCTCAGGGCTAGGGTCATACCCACCTGGGCTACATAATCCGAAAGCTTCTTCATGTCTCTTTTTATGTAGTCCAGGGAGGTATGTCTCAGGTCATTCACACCCACATGTACAATGACTGAGTCATATTTGTACCTGTTGTTGAGGAACCTGATTGCATGCATTATGTGGTGGATCCTGGCACCTGGCAGGCAGCTGACTGTTACTTTCTCCTTATTCAACCTAGTGAGTGGGACATCAGTGTGCCTCACTATCGAGTCACCTATGACTAGTATGTTGGGCATGCTGTTTAGCCTTAGGGGCTTTGGATGAGTAGCACACTGTTTAGGAGAGTTATGTGTCTCATGATTACTGTTGTGTTGTGGTGGTTGAGTGCGTTTCTGCCTTGGAGGTCTCTGCTGTTTGGGTAGATTTTTATTGAGAACCTTCATGAAGGTGGGTGTGTGGTTTGTGTTTTTATGTGAAGGCAGTGCTGGTGTGTGTGCTGGAGGGCTATGTGTTCCATGTGGTGTGGTGCAAGTGTTGACTTTCCCCTCTTGATCAGTTATTCCGGTCTTGGCTGGAGAGTGTGTGGCTTCCAGTTTGGATATATAAGTTCATAGTTTCATAGGTTCATAGGTTGGTACTAGGCTATTGGCCCTAGGCCCTATACAAGCCTAGCCATAACAATTCCCTGGCTATTTCTTACAACGCTATTTACTTCCCTGGATCCCTGTCTAGCAGGGCAACTGATGTGATCCCCGGGGTGAATTTCCTTTCTCCCATCCAATCATCAAGGTTCCTTTTGAAGAGGGCCAAAGAGGCTCACTGCTTGACATGTATGGGCAGTCTATTTCAGAGTCTGGGGAGTCTCTGGGTCAGGAACCTATCCCTTCAGCATGTTTTGTTTATTATGATGAAAAGATATAGATCACTGGAGCATGTGGCTCTGAGGGATTGGGATTTCTTTAAGTGTAGCATGTTCAACAGCTCTGGATTTGACATGGCCTTGTATGTTAAGCAGAGACCGCCTTGGAGTAGATGATATGCGACAGAGTATAGCTGGAGTTTTTTAAGGTGGTCGGCATAGGGCATCTGCTTTAGGCCTGTGATTCTTTTAGTGAGGTATTTCTGCAGCCTTTCCAGTTGTTGCAAATGTCTTGAGAGGTACATACCAAATGGGGCGTTGTATTCTATAATGGGTCTAATGAGGGATGAGTAGAGTGGGATGATGACCTCCTTTTTTCTGGATGAAAAGCCCTTAGTGATGAGGTGTGTCACGTAGAAGGATTTCCTGACTGTTGTGGCGATGTGGTTATTGAAGGTGAGACCACTGTCCACCTGTGTCCCTAAGTCTCTTATCACACTTTCGGTGTTTAGTGTACTGCCACCTATGTGATAATTCACGGGTACATGTTTTTTCCCAAAGGGGATAACTATACATTTCTTGGCATTGAGCTTGAGCCTATGGCTCTGACACCAAACATCTGTTTCTGTAAGGCTCTTTTGTAGAGTATCCACATCATTTGGGGATTCAATAATGGCTCCCAGTTTGCAGTCATCTGCGAACGTTGTTGGTCAGAGTCCCTTAGTGTTGGCCTTTACTTCAGAGAAGTAGATGCCAAACAAGAGAGATCCCAGGACTGAACCCTGCGGTACTGCACTTGTCACTCGTCTGGAGCTGGATTTGGAGTCAGCTACTTTTACAGTGAGGGTTATGTCAGTAAGCCAGTTGGCAACCCATTGAGTGATGTAGGGATTAATGCCCAGCTTAGTAATTTTGTCTATGATTCCAGAGTGGGGGATGGTGTCAAAAGCCTTGGCGAGGTCCAGATAGGCTGTGTGGACTGCCTTACCCTCGTCCACGGCTCTGGAGACTGATTTGAAGAAGTCAATAAGGTTCAGGAGACAAGATCGGCCCTTCACGAACCCAAACTGGGTGGGGTCCAGTGTTTTATGGTTGCCAATGTCTTTGTTTATATGTTCCATGATAATACGTTCCACGGCCTTGCAGATCAGGCTTGTCAGACTGATGGGGCGGTAGTTCCTGGGATCCAAGGTGGATCCCTCCTTGTGGAGTGGGATAACTGTAGCTGTGCGCTACTCAGTGGGCTCGAAGCCTGAGGTGAGGGTATGATTAAACATGACACTTAGGTGAGGTGCCAGTTCGTTTTGTAGTTCATGTAGCACACAGCCCAGGATGTCATCTGGTCCCATGGATGCTGTATTCTTAGCTTTGGAGAGTGCGTTTTTTTATCTGGGTGGCCGTTATTACTAGAATTTGGCAATCTTCCAGTATTGAGATCAGCCATTTAGGGAGTGAGAGGGGGTGAAGTTGGCACTGAATCGATCTGCCAGGATAATGGCAATATCCTTGGGATCAGTATATTTAATGCCATTCTGTTGTAGCTCAGAGCAGATCTGAGCATTGCCATTTAGATTCTTGACATAGTTATAGAATGCCTTGTGGTTGTCTTTGGAATCTTTGGCAATTTTATTTTCATAACTAGCTTTGGAGGATTTTATGAGAGATATCAGCTTCTTACTGAGGCTGGTGAGGGAGTTTTTTGCATCCTGAGATTTTCCTCTTTTCTGCAACAGTTTTTTCCTTTTGTTGTAAAGTTTGTTTATGGCAGGGGAGCACCAGATTGGCTTCCTTTTTTTTTGAGGAGAGCATCTTGGTTCTATTTGGGATGGCACGATTCAAGCATGAGTGGATGTGCTCGTACAGTGCCTTAGTGTAGGACTCAGCAAGTCGAACTTTCAGTTCCCATCTGGATGGGTGTCATGAAGTTTATAACTTCTGACTTGAGTAGCATGAGGTTGGCCTTGGAGAAGTTTTTTATGGAGATTTCCTTACTGGGGGGTGGGGGTGGGATGTGGATGTTAAGGGTGATTAGCTTATGGTCTGACCTGACCAATGAGGGGGTGACCATAGGTGTGGAGGATCGATTTCCCATGTTGGTAATGACCAGGTTTAGGATATTGGAGCCCCTGGTGGGACTATGGATTAGTTGATCCAGGGCATTGGAATTTATGAATTCCAAGAACCGTTGGGCAAAGGTGTTGGTGCATGAGTAATTTTCCCAGTTAATGGCAGGGTAGTTGAAATCACCCTGTATTAGGGTATTTGGTTGTATATTAATATTTTCTAGTATGTTTAGAAAGGTGTAGTGATAATCTTGGGGCATGTTGGGGGATCTGTAGCAAGCTACAATTCACATTGCAGTCTTACCTAGTGTTAGTTGCACCTGGAGAATTTCAGATGCATTGTGTTGGGCAACTAACCTGGTGGTGTGAATATCCTTGGTGAATATGGACACTCATCCACCTTTAGTGTTTCGATCCTGGTTTGGTAGCCGAAAAGTGCGGTAAGAGTTGTAGCCTGGTATTCCAGGGGTGCTCTCTGGAGCCTTGAACCAGGTCTCAGCTACTGCACAGATATCGATGTTCTCCATTTTTAGGAGTGTCTCGAGAGAGTGCATTTTGAGGTTTAGACTTTTAGCATTGAGTAGCATTACTTTCAGATTTTGCATGCTTGTACCCATTATGGTGGTGGTTTTGTCCTTTGAACTTTGGCAAAAGGCACTATAGGGATGGAAAGAGCCTTAACCAGTAACCTGAAGTGCATCTCTTGCAAGTCTGAGCATTGGGAGGTAAGAGGAGAGGGTTGTTGGTGTACATGAGGCAGTTGCTACATTGCCTCAGGATGTCCAAGTTCACCAGGTTAATAGGAGAAATCACAAGGAACTGACCATTAGACATGCTTGGAGGGGTGGGCATTAATAATAAGTACTTGATCTGTTTCCTTGTAGAACACTTAGTGCTGGTAGACTTTTGTGTGCTACAATAATTGCTACAAGAAGTCTGGTAAAGTGCTAGCCTAATAAGCTAGTAAAAGTGCAGGAGAGGAGAGAACTAGTAGATCTAAGGGAAAATTTGAAGAGCAGAATTTGGCACCACTCAGAAGCTTACAAACAGTCCTGGATACAGCAAGTCTGTATCTGGACTAGACTAGTTACAGGAAAGGTGGGACACAGGTGCAAATGTGGGCTTTTAAACCAGAAAGTTGAGAGAGATGGAAAAACTGCCCAAACGGCCAATAAACTACAATTTCTTGGCCAGAAACCACTCCTCTTGTGGTAGATAGGCTACTTAGTTCTTACCACTCCCACTGATAAGCTAGAAGGCTTCCCTCCAATACAGAAAGGCTTGGGGGCTCAGAAGCTTATATACAGTCCTGGATACAGCAAATCTATGTCTGAACTATACTAGTTACAGGAAAGGCAAGAAAAGTGCAAATGTGGGCTTTTAAACCAGAAAGTTGAAAGAGACGGAAAAACTTTCCAAACGGCCAATAAACTACAATTTCTTGGCCAGAAATCACTCCTCTTGTGGTAGATAAGCTACCTAGTGCTTACCAATACCACTAAAATCTAGAAGGCTTCCCTCCAACATAGAAAGTCTTGTGGGGCTCAGAGGCTTACAAACAGTCCTGGATACAGCAAATCTGTATCTGGACTAGATTAGTTATAGGAAAGGTAGGAAACAAGCACAAATGTGGGCTTTTAAACCAGAATGTTGAAAGATATGAAAGAAACTGCCCAAATGGCAAATAAACCACAATTTCTGGGCCAGAAACCACTCCTCTTGTGGTAGATAGGTTACCTAGTGCTTACCACTTCCACTGATAAGCTAGAAGGCTTACCTTCAACACAGAAAGGCTTGGGGGGTTCAGAAGCTTACAAACAGTTTTGGATACAGACAATCTGTATCTGGACTAGACTAGTTACAAGAAAGGGGGGAAACAAGCTCAAAAGCAGGTTTTTAAACCAGAAAAGTTGAAAGAGGTGGAAAAACTGCCCAAACGGCAAATAACTACAATTTCTGGGCCAGAAACCACTCCTCTTGTGGTAGATAGGCTACTTAGTGCTTACCACTCCCACTGATAAGCTAGAAGGCTTCCCTCCAACACAGAAAGGCTTGGGGGGCTCAGAAGCTTACAAACAGTCCTGGATACAGCAAATCTGTATCTGGACTAGACTATTTACAGGAAAGGGGGGAACAAGCTCAAATGCAGACTTTTAAACCAGAAAAGTTGAGAGAGATTGAAAAACCACCCAAATGGCCAATAACTACAATTTCTGGGCCAGAAACCACTCCTTTTGTGGTAGATAGGCTACCTAGTGCTTACTGCTCCCACTGATAAGCTAGAAGGCTTCCACCCATCAGGGAATGGCTTGGGTGGCTCAGAAGCTTACAAACAGACCTGGATATAGCAAATCTGTATCTGGACTAGACTAGTTACAGGAAAGGCAGGAAACAAGCTTAGAATTTTTTTTACAGAAAGGCATCTAAAACAGCACTAAAAACAATCCAAGTGCAGTGCAAGCTAGCACACTTGAGTATATAGCAATATTAGAGAAATACAGTTTAAATAAATGGAATTTATTCAAACTGTATTCTGAACTGAATTCAATTATTGCTTTATTCAACTCTGAACTGTTAAAAAGTGCCAAAAATATACATATCAGCTGAGAAGCACACTCAGAACACAAGGAGATTCTAGCAATTATTTTTTTTTTAGTAAAGTGGAATAGGATAAAACAGGAACAGAAGATAATTCAAGGTTAAGAACCTAAGTGGGTTGGCCTTCTCAAATGTTCTCTCTGTATTAGGTAGAATGTGCGAATGAATTAGACTGGGAGGAGTGTCCCAGATCAGATCTACAGTATGGGCGGGCAACTGCAAAGCCAACAAGGAAAAAAAGCTTTATAACAGTGAAAAATGCTGTAGATTAGCTGTATAGCACAATTATAATGATAAGAAGTGAAATTTAATGAAATAAATGTAAGAAATAACTTATTCTGCTCTTGGAATCTTAATGAATTCCTGTTTTGTCCCAGTGATGAATCACCATTCCACAGCCTGGTTAATACAAGCACAGCCCCTTGCAGACACAGGGTTTATATACCAGAAAGGATGAAAGAATCTAGAAGCTCAAATTACTACCCAGTCCTACTAGCTCCTGCTCTTACACCAATCACCAATGACTAGAGAAGGGCAGGAAACCCTGTTACTCTCAATAACAAAGAAGACCAGACACTATCAGCAGAGGATAGCTGCCAGTAACTCTGGAAACTCAACAAACAAAACTACCAGGCCTGGACAACAGCAGGCCTCTATCCAGATTATACTACCCGAGTAGAACACAGAAACCTCACAATAAATGCACAGAAAAGCACAGAAAGAGCACTCACAAACATAAAATACAAATCTCAGTATGAAAAAGCAGTTTACAGTTTAGTAATTTAGTAAAAATGCAATTACAGTAATGCACACTGTTGCAGCTACTAGCTGTAGCCACTAAATGAAAGTTTTAAACAGATAAAGGAGCAAGGAGACTCTAGAAAATGCTTTTAACTGCAAACAAATCAGTTATATGACACCTGACTAGAACACAGAAACCTCACAAAAATACACAGAAAAGCACACATAGAGCGCTCACAAACAGAAAATACAACTCTCACTATGAAAAAGCAGTTTACAGTTAAGTAATTCAGTAAAAAGCAATTAGAGTAATGAAACATTATCTAGCAATGAAACATACAGTTAAAACAGTATAAAACAGTACATAACTGCAGTTTAACAGTAAAAAAAGCTTTATAACAGTGCAAAATATAGTAGATTAGCTGTATAGCACAATTATAATGTTAAAGAAGTGCAATTTAAAAAAATGTAAGAAGTAACTTATTCTGCTCTTGGAATCTTAAGGAGTTTCTGTTTTGTCCCAGTGATTAAACCCACAAGCATCCTTACAATGTGGGAGCACATCCTTAATACCCTGACCCAGTTGTTCGCATATACAACAGGATGCGTGCACCAACACACAAATAACATTGATCAGTCATGCTGGTACCTTTGAGCTATAGCAGTAAAGACAGAAGTGTCACTGGTGTATGAAAGGTATAGATCTTGAGAATGACTCTCTACTGCTGTTAATATTAAAATGAAGATAATCTGAAGAATGGATATTCGCCCAGGCACTTTCTTATGCATTCCAGTCATCTACTGTGTGGCTACCTATTCCTTTTTTCATGGGCTATAGACATAAAAATAACACAATGTAATATTTGTGGATGGCATACAGTGCCAGTTTAAATGTGTGACTAACTTAAGGTCTGCTTACAGTACATAGGTGGTACCTGCTGCTTAACTTCATCCTCCCCTCAGTGTTAGAGGTTGGAATTGTGCCACCTCATGTCACTGTAATGGTGATGGCACACTGTTTCCACTTGTGTGGGATGCCAGTTGCTCTAGTGATAACCTGGGCTAAACTGTTCCAGATTTCAGTCTTATACTCAGGCCCTTCATAGCCCTCCTGCAGGAGCATCTGACTATAATCATCACGGAGGAGGTAGAGAAATATGTTTGGCTCCTCCACATGTCACTTCTGTACTCTAAGAGGAGCACTACCCTCTTCTTCTCCAGTAATGATTTCTTACCTTGAAGAATCTCTGGGAAAAATGGCAGGGGACTGATGCACAAATCAGTTTTGCATGCCCCATCATCTGCATACTGACAGGAATCATTTGCTACCTCATTTTCACAAAGCATGGTAACCACAGAAGATATAGGTACTGTATTGTTATGGTTCACAATAGCACTTTAAGGTGTGACACCTGGTAGTCCTCCATCCCTGTGTACTCTGTTAAGAAATCAGCACTAGAGTGCCTCTGTATACAGATGTTTAATTATGGAATTGCAGTCCCCCCATCATCCTAAAATCATGATTTGAATCACTTGTGCACAGTGCTGCCCACAGGTAGCCTTCTGCACTCTGGTCATCAGGTGTGCTTGTCTCACAAATTGTGTGATTCAGAAACAATAATGAGTTAAGTTTTAATTAGCATAATCATGGAGTCCAGCTGGTGAATCTGCATGATATAAGCACCAAGAGAGGCATAGAACCTCATTTCATTATAGAAGAAAACATTGCAGTTCATAGTTTAATACCTACAAAAGGTGAATCACTAAAGAAAACAGTACTTCAGCAAAAATATATCTCCTTGTATATAAGTGCAGCTTCCTGAAAGTCCATTAATTTGTAATATGGCCAGTTTTAACTATTCATCCTTTAGACAGTAAAATGTATGTTTATCAGTAGTATTAAACATGTTTGGCAAGGCATATTGATAAGTATATTCGATGGATACAGCAATTACTGGATGGCAGACTGCTAGGCTTGATGTGAAATACACTCATAAGCACATACTGAGAGCACTGGTTAATACATTTTATTGTTATATATATTGCACATGTTTCAGTATCCAAAATATTTGTAACAGTCTTGTCCTTGGTAAGTTACAATTTTATGACTGTTTTGTGGGGGACATGTGCTCAGTAAACCTAAGTGCCTGCCATTACCTAAAGAGTGTTTATACAGATATAAAACTGTAATGCACAGAAAAAGCATGCAATATGGCCAAGGAAGATACTTGTGGTGATAGGATTTGTAAGGGCCATGCAGGGAGAAGGCCATTAATCCTAATGTTTTCCACACCATCTGAGCAATGCCTAAAAAAACAATCTAAGCAGAGAAGTTGTGATACAACTGCTGGTATGTCATTCAGAAACAAGGCCAAATTCTCAGATATAGAGAATGAGGTGCTACTTCATGCCCTCTATCACCACGGATGAACTCTCATTGGCCTGCATGCAGCTGACCGGTCCTATGGTGATTGTGCTTGGGAAGTCATTATAAACAACAGTAATGTGGTTGCTGGACAAGACTGTAGTTATGAAATGGTATGTCCACAGTGATATGATATGGTATGGGATGTTCAATTAAAAACATAACTCTTAGCATGCAAACATAGGGCAATGGATGGGGGGAGAACCATCATATGTATCACTTTTATGGGGATGGGTGAGTTCCTGGCCACTTTGAAAGGGAGTGGAACCTTTAAAGAGCAATCCCACAAAGCGGTATTGGATGTTGAGGCAGACTTGGACAGCCCCCAGAGATAATCCACTACAGATGCCCCAAGTATGTAGGCATATTTCTGTGAATCGATACCTGTAAGTCCTTTCTACCTCTTAGTCATTATAAAACTTAACTAAAGCTGACTTATGGTATATAGGTAGATCAGGGTTCAAGCCATTTGTATGAGGTATGCATATAAAGTATTACCTTTTATCATGTTTTTGTTTGTAACAAATTAAAACACTTTCGCCCTTCACCAATATTTTATTCTCCAGTTGAGTGCTTTCATTCTACTGGAACTTCATCAGAATTAATACAGTCATCATATCCTGTTCCCTTTTATACAAAGGGTCAAAAGGATCCATTAACAACATAATTTAATTGAATTAAAACATTTTGTTGCTAAGCTATTCTGTTCTATTACTGTTTTTTATTTATTATAGTTGAATTTTCATGGACCTCAGGTGCTTTCAGTTGGTTTTGGTGTAATTTTCCTCTCAGCCGAACACTATGTCCTAAGAATTGGTTAACAGCATCCTACAATATGAGGGAGTGGATTTGATAAAGTCCAGTGAACTGCAAGAGTTAGCAGTTCTTATTCAGCTGCTAATCCAAATGACTGGCAAAATGGACAGGTTATTGGACTGTACATGTCTTAACGAGGGATCCAGGTGATAGCCCTATGGTCCTGGGTTGCAGTACATAGCTATCTGGTAGTGTTGGAGTGGATGTTGCTTCACAAGGTTTGACCATAGCAGCAACTTATGCTAATATAGTCAAAGAAGGTGCCAGGTGTAGGCTTAGTGTAATGATCATGAACGCAGTTTGGAAAATCCCAGGGACAATTTGAATGATTGGTTCAAGTGTAACTATTCCTTTCAAACAAATATCAATACCAAGGTTGCCAGTAATGATGAGAGTCTCAAGGACAAATGTGGAGATTTGAAAAGTTGTTAAAAAATACAGGGGGCTTCAGTTGACATGTTTTCTTTGTGGTCTATATGAAGGAAACAGGTCCTCAATGGTCTTTGCATTTGTTCGTTCTCCAATGGCTTGTCAAAGGCTCAATGTTGCTTGGGGAGTTGCTTGAAATGTTGGACCGGACCAATTTTGACTTCATGAAGTTGCTTATTCTTGACAATTCCAGGAAGATGGATTAATTCTATCAGAACATTAAGAAGTCAGAGAATGAGATTACCAATGATCTCCTGTTCAAAATGAACTTAGAAACTTACATCAAGATTTTTAAAAATATTGAGCAATGCTGTGATAACATTAAAAAATGTAAAGTGGGTAAACTAAAGTGAGATGAGTTGGAATATAAAGAAAATAAAGCATACCCAGTTCCTAGTAAACATGACAGTGATTGCCATCTTGCTGGAAGCAATGGAGATTCATCTTCCCTTGACAATTAGACTATGACCACTGAAAATGATGTCTTTTTAGAAGAAGAACCACTGATGAGGGTTCATTCAGACTGCTAGACAAAAGTAATGGGAAGGACATGTCTTCATGGGGAGGGTATGTTTTTCATTCAAAAATACTAACAGCAATTTCTGTAACCCCCTAGAGGAAAAAGGAGAGGGGGAAGAAGAGGATTTGAACTTACCATTTGGTATCACAGGTATTGTCTACAACTTTAAAGGATTCTAAATTTAAATTTTTAGTAGTATGAATTTTACACTGATCTTTGGTAAACTATTTTATTTTATTTATTTATTTATGTTACATTTGTTAACCGGATAGAGTCTGGCTGGGCAAGTAGCCCGTTTTCAGCGGAGACCTGGGGAGAAAAGCTCCAGAACAATAGTCCAAAAAAGATTACAACAATTTTTTTTAAAAAAGATTTACAAAAATATACAAAAAAGTTTAACAGTTGCCAACAATCACAGTTTACAAAAAGGGAATGTAAAACAGAAAACATTACATTTCCTAAGCCTTACTGCAGACAGTAATATGAAACTCATTAGATATATAACTAAAATAAAGCATAGTGGTATTTTCATTTGGTAGAAATAAGACAAGGAGATAGCGGTAGCGTTGTTACCTCACATCAAGAGGTTCGCCTGTTCGATTCTCGGCTGGAGTGCCTTCTGTGTGGAGTCTGCATGTCCTCCCCATGGTCGAGTGGCCTCCAAAAGACATGCGTGAATGGATGTGCCTTTGCTGAAGGTTGGGCGTCGGGCTGGCAACTCGGCACCATAAAAATCGACTGTCAATCATTAGCGGAGTTCCACTGTCGTGACCCCTAACCGGGAAAAATCCGAAAAGACAAACAACAACAACAAGAAATAAGACAAGGAGAAGATAGCGGAAAAGAAACATTTGATTGATGCCATGAGAAACTAGCCAGGAGTATTACAGGAGCATAGCCATTGTTGAGTAAGGAATTCCTTTAGCAGATGTTTGAAGTTATGACTATCTGCATTTTTAGGATATTCTGGGGTAATATGTTTCACTGTTTGGCTAGTTTAAACGCGAAGAGAGAGTCACCAATGTAATTATAGGACTTAGTTACCTTTTGTACCTTTTAAACATTTTAACTTTGTAAATATCCTGATGGAGATGAAATTCTTTACCTACAAATTGAATTTAACATTATTCTTTGAGGGTAAGAAACATAGGGGTGATCTGAGTCCTGAACTTTCAGGGAAAAGTGTCTGCAGCAATGTCTGCTTAACAATTACTTAGTCTAATCATGAACATTCAGCCTTGTTCAAGTATACAGCAGCAGAGCCCTGTTATAACAGTGCAGCCGGATTACAGCAGCATAGCCTGTTACGGCAGGCACAGTTCTGTTACAGCAGCAGACCCCTGTTACAGCAGCAGAGCCCTATTACAGCAGCACAGCCCTGCATACAGCAGCACAACCCTGTTACAACAGTACAGGCCTGTTACAGCAGCACAGTTCTGTTACAGCAGGCACAGTCCTGTTACAGCAGCACAGCCCTGTTACAACAGCAGAGCTCTGTTACAGCAGCACAGCCCTATTAGAGCAGCACAGCCCTGTATACAGTAGCACAAGCCTATTACAGCAGCACAGCTACCTGTCCTGTTACAGCAGAACAGCCCTGTTACAGCAGCACAGCCCCCTGTCCTGTTACAGCAGCACAGCCCTGTTACAGCAGCAGAGCTCTATTACAGCAGCACAGCCCTATTAGAGCAGCACAGCCCTGTATACAGCAGCACAGCTCTGTTACAGCAGCACAGGCCTATTACAGCAGCACAGCCCTGTTACAGCAGCACAGCCCTGTTACAGTAGTCCAAATGGAGAGATGAAAAGTCAGCAAGCAAAGGAGAGTAGTAGTGCTGAAATTGAATTCATCCTCAAGTCTTGGTGAGTACCTTCATGAGGTGGACCCTGTTTTCACAAAATCTCACCAAGACAACACTGACACATAGACTGTATTTATATACCATATATCATGGGCAGAGGTATGTCAAAAACTAAAAAAGATAGCTGGGTGCACAAGACCCAGGATAAAAAAGTGCCCAATCATGGTAGGCACACTGGTGCCAGGACTGGAAAAGATGACAGTGTAGAATCCTCAAAATACAGAAATATTCTTTCAATGAAGACAGGCCAGGCCCAGGGGGAGGATGGCCCCCTGTTGTAGAAGGAAGTAGCAGTCCACAAAAATCACAAAAACTGATAGGCCAAAGAAGAGCCATAAAGATGATAAAATGGACTATTGAGGATAAGAAAGAAATGATGTACTGTTACTATTATGCAAAAAGCCCAGAATTTCCAGACACAAGATATACAAAATGATTAAGAGAGAAATTAGAGGAAAGAAAAATACTTCCACAAGAAAAACTGTCAGAAGCTTCAAATGAAAAGTGTTCACTAATACAACAGATTTGTGAGAAACAGTATATAGATCAAGAAATCTTCATCTGCTTGGAAAAAGAAGCATCTGAGGAAGTGCATAAATATAAACAACAAAAACCAAGAGATATTTGAAAAGAATAAAAGTAAAGTATGGACATGGAAAAGAAAGAGAGATTTGATATGGTGCAATGTTTATGTGAAGGAGAACACTAAATTAATCAATGTAAAGAAGGCAGCCCTAAAGATATTTGAAGAGAAATACAGGCAAAGGAATCCAGAGATGGAAAATTTACAATACAAAAAAATAAGGAGAAAAAGAGGAAAAGTAGAAAAGGAGACTGGTAATGGAGAAGTTAAAGAAATAGAAACTGAGGTTATGGTCGGAGTACCTGCAAAGTGAAGGATTCAGTGTTGAAAATCTAATTCAGAAGCACCACAACAGGATAGAGCAATGGATATCCAAATTAAGGGGAACCAGTGCAACAGAAAGCAATTGGTTAGGTGCCATATGAAGATAATTTGAAGCCTTCCACAGGAAACCAGTATAAATATTCACTTGAAGCTAGACAGCAAGGAAAGGAACAGGAAACTCTGATGCAGTCAATGTTGAAAAGTGATAGGCCAATGAGTTCCCATATGATAGAGCAACGGATGGTGCAGGATGAAATTGATGAGACTGTGTCACAGGAAGATGCTATAGAACCTTCTATAGAACACCCACAGGAATTGGAAAACAAGGGATGTGCCCTCAAGTTTGGAAGAAAATTAGCTAAGAGAAGAATTGCTTGATTTAATAGACAATTACAGATATATCAAGATCAATGAAAGAAATAGATTGCAGAAGGTTAATAAAACCCAAAAAGTCAGAAGTCTGATAAAACAAATGAACACAGTAATTAGGACTGTTCATAGAGATCCATCCGATATAACAGAAGTAAACAGGATATATTGCTGTGCAGCTAAATTAATAACTGATAAAATTCTACCACAAGAACACAGGGTAGTGAGGGAAAGGAAGGGGAGAAATTGAATACCATCATGGAAATATCGAAGTGAGAAAATTATAAAGCAATTAAGACAAGAAGTGTCAATGTCAGAAGACTATAGAAGGGGGAATAGATCAACAAAAATACTAAGAAAGAGAGATGTGATAAAAACAATGAGCAGTATTAGAAATGACCAGGCTCTATCATGTACTATCACAGATAACAAACTAAAAATTTCAGCACAGGTGGAAAAACGTAGAAGATATGAAGATAAATATTGAAGGAAAAGTGCAAAATAAGCGATTTACTGATGATCCAAAAGGTCTTACAGAGAACTGGGAAATAAGGTAAAAGGAATTGAAAAAATGCAAAAAAAAAGAAATAGATATATTTTGGAGAAGTATCTATGAAGATCCTGTAGAACATAACAAAGATGCTAAATGGACAGAAGACGTAACAGAAAGAATAAAAAGTTTAAAGGTACAGGATATGAAATGGGATGAAGTAACAGCCAGAGAGATTGAAAGAAAGTTAAGAAAAGCCTTTAACTGGAAAACTCTAGGCACAGATGCAGTACCTAACTTCTGGTTAAAGGTATTAATAAAATAAAATCATATGGAACAAATCATCATTTGTTGTTAAATAAAGTCATAGTGGAGAACTATAAAAAGTGGAAGAATCTAAGTATGGCATGGATTGACTACAAAAAAACATTTGATAGTATCCCTCATTCATGGATAAAAATAGTGCTTAAAAATGTATAAGATACACCCCCATGCTGATCGACAGGATTACAGTGACCGTGTAACAGTGGTAGACCACTTTGCAATTAAGCCATGATAAAGGACAAATTGTTATCTCAGGGATAAAAATTCAAAGGGGCATATTCCAAGGTGACTGTCTGTCACTGTTGCTATTCTGCCTTGCCCTTAATCCATTAAGCTGTTTACTTAACAGCTTAGGCCATGGCTATGATCTGGCTCCTAGAAAACAACAAAGTGTAAAGACTTCTCACCTTCTCTTTGTTGATGATTTAAAACTGTATCGCTCATCAGATGAGGAACTGTAAGCACAACTGCAAGTTGTCAAAACTTTTTCAGATGATATAAGAATGTCATTTGGTCTTAATAAATGTGCAAAAGCAACCTTTAAAGCAGCAAAACTGCAATGGCAGGGAAACATCCGTTTGGGACAAGAATGTGATATAAAAGAACTTGAGCAAGAAGGAGTGTATAAATATTTGGGAATCGATGAAGGATCAGCAATAAAACATGAACAAATGAAAAAACTTAGTAAGGATACTTCAGAAGACTTAAATTAATCCTGAAAACAGCACTGACATCTAGGAACAAAATTCAAGCTATAAACCAATTTGCTTTTTACTGTCCTAACTTACAGTTTTGGAGTGATTGACTGGCCTCAAAATGTGTTGGATAGATTAGCTAGGAAAACAAGAAGGATGCTTCGTGCTCACCAAATGATTTATAAAAATCAGTGCATACCAAGATTATATATTCCCCATTCTGAAGGAGGGATGGGCCTCCTTGAAATTGATTATATGTATAGATCTGCAATCGTGGGACTCCACACATATCTGCTGACCTCACAAGACCCAAATGTAGTAAAAGTTTTGAAACATGAAGAGAATAAATCTAAGATGACTTCTCTGCTTAATCTAGCAGAAGCTTATCGGCATCAAGCAGGAATTGAAATCAAACCAGAAGTAGATAAAAATCAGGCAGCAACTGAATGTGTCAAAAAAACCAGAAGTAAGGTGAAGGATCAGATGAGAAGGCAAGAAATGTGGAAAAAGTCTAAATATAGTTTCAAGTATCGAAAACTTCCGGAAGAACCTCATGTTGATCAGGAATGAACACAGGAGTGGTTAAGGAGATTTGAATTTAAACCATGAGATGAAAGGTTAATATTAGCAGCCCAAGATAGTAGGCTGCATACATGTTGGTTTATAAAGTTCCATTGAACATGTGGGAGAAACAGACAAATGTAGGTTTTGTAAATACCTCATTGCTGGTTGTGACATACTAATGGCAGAAGGACTGTATATTGAAAGGCATGATAATGTGGCAAGACTGTTGCACTGTGGATTGTGCAAACATTATGGTAGTGAAGTGGTTGAAAAACACTGGAAACATGATCCAAAAAACATCATAGAAAATGAAGAAGTTTACATCACATGGGATCATCCATTACCAACAGTTCAAAAGACAGATGCTAGAAAACCGGATATAGTGGTCCAAGAAAAGAAAATAAGAGTAGCATTGATCACTGAAATTGCCACATCCAGTGACTACAGTGTCTTCCATACAGGGAGACACAAAGTCATAAAATGTCAGGATTTGCAGGCAGAAATGAGAGCAATGTGGAAGAAAGATACCCAGACAGTTCCAATAGTAGTAGGAGCAACGGATCTTATAAAAAAGAATTTACAATCATATTTAGATATGTTACCAATACATGTAACTCCATATGAACTGCAGAAGGAGTCATTACTGGGCACATTGCGGGTGCTATGAAGAGCACTACTGACTGACATCAAAGATTGAAACAATACTAATTTCATGAACTTTAACCGTACTTTGACTTAGGAATGGGGGTCCATTCCCGGCATGGTATTAGAAACCCAAAAGACTTGAAGAAATTAAAAAAAACAGTGCAGCCCTGTTACAGCATCGCAGCCCTATTACAGCAGCACAGCCCTGTTACAGCAGCACAGGCCTGTTATAGCAGCACAGTCCTATTACAGCAGCACAACGGTGTTACAGCTGCACAGCCCCCTGTCCTGTTACAGCAGTGCAGCCTTGTTACAACAGCACAGCCCTAATACAGCAGCACAGCCCTGTTACAGCAATTCAGCCTTGTTACAGCAGTTCAGCCCTGTTACAGCAGCACACTCCTATTATGGCAGTGCAGCCCTATTACAGCAGCACAGCCCTGTTACAGCAGTGCAGCCCTGTTACAGCAGCACAGTTCTATTATGGCAGTGCAGCCCTATTACAGCAGCACAGCCCTGTTACAGCAGTTCATCCCTGTTACAGCAGCACACTCCTATTATGGCAGTGCAGCCCTATTACAGCAGCACAGCCCTGTTACAGCAGTGCAGCCCTGTTACAGCAGCACAGTTCTATTATGGCAGTGCAGCCCTATTACAGCAGCACAGCCCTGTTACAGCAGTTCAGCCCTGTTACAGAAGCACAGCCCTATTACAGCAATAGAGCTCTGATATAGCAGCACAGCCCTGTTACAGTAGCCTAACCCTGTTAAAACAGCAAAGACCTGTTATAGCAGAGAAGTTGTGTTACAGCAGGCACAGCCCAGTTACAGCAGCACAGCTCTGTTACAGCAGCACAGGCCTGTTATAGCAGCACAGTCCTATTACAGCAGCACAACCGTGTTACAGCTGCACAGCCCGCTGTCCTGTTACAGCAGTGCAGCCTTGTTACAACAGCACAGCCCTAATACAGCAGCACAGTCCTGTTACAGCAATTCAGCCTTGTTACAGCAGTTCAGCCCTGTTACAGCAGCACACTCCTATTATGGCAGTGCAGCCCTATTACAGCAGCACAGCCCTGTTACAGCAGTGCAGCCCTGTTACAGCAGCACAGCCCTGTTACAGCAGTGCAGCCCTGTTACAGCAGCACAGTTCTATTATGGCAGTGCAGCCCTATTACGGCAGCGCAGCCCTGTTACAGCAGTGCAGCCCTATTAAAGCAGCAAAGCCCTGTTACAGCAGTGCAGCCCTATTATGGCAGCACATCCCTGTTACAACAGTGCAGCTCTGTTACAGTCACACAGATCTGTTATAGTAGCACAGTCCTGTTACTGTAGCACAGCCCCGTTACAGCAACAACACAGCCGTATTACAGCACCACAGCCCTGTTTCAGCAGCGCAGTCCTGTTACAGCAGTCACAGCTCTGTTACAGCAAGCAAAGCCCTGTTACAGCAGCACAGCCCTGTTACAGCAGTACAGCCATGTCACAGGACTGCAGTCCTGTTACTGCAACAGCACAACCCCGTTACAGCAGCACAGCCCTGTTACAGCAGCGCAGTCCTGTTACAGCAGTCACAGCTCTGTTACAGCAAGCAGAGCCCTGTTACAGTAGCACAGCCCTGTTACAGCAGAAAAGCCCTGTTACAGCAGTACAGCCCTGTTACAGCAGTACAGCCCTGTTGCAGCAGCACAGCCCTGTTGCAGCAGCACAGCCCTGTCCTGTTACAGTAGCACAGCCCTGTTACAGCAGGCACAGCCCTATTACAGCAGTAGAGCTCTGATACAGCAGCACAGCCCTGTCACAGTAGCACAGCCCTGTTAAAACAGCAAAGCCCTGTCACAGTAGCAAAGCCCTGTTAAAACAGCAAAGGCCTGTTACAGCAGCTTAGTCATGTCCTGTTACAGCAGAACAGCCCTGTTACAGTAACACAGCCCTGTTATAGCAGTACAGCCCTGTTACAGAAGCACAGCCCTATTACAGCAGTAGAGCTCTGATACAGCAGCACAGCCCTGTTACAGTAGCCTAACCCTGTTAAAACAGCAAAGACCTGTTATAGCAGAGAAGTTGTGTTACAGCAGGCACAGCCCTGTTACAGCAGCACAGCTCTGTTACAGCAGCACAGCCACCAGTCTTGTTACAGCAGCACAACCCTCTTACAGCAACAGCGCAGTCCTGTTGCAGCAGCACAGCCCTGTCCTGTTACAGCAGCACAGCCCTATTACAGCAGCACAGCCCTGTCCTGTTACAGCAACACATCTCTGTTATAGCAGTACAGCTCTGTTACAGCAGCACAGCCCTGGCTTGTTACAACAGCACAGCCCTGTTACAGAAGCACAGCCCTGTCCTGTTACAGCAACACATCTCTGTTATAGCAGTACAGCTCTGTTACAGCAGCACAGCCCTTTTGCACAACACTTATTTGTTTCTGAATTACTTTGCCATTTAGTTTTGTCTCATTGCAATACACAGAGCTGCTCATTTTAGTAATGGTGCTCATTACCATGTTATGACGTGGACATTAGCATATACCATATCATTCCATGCTGCTTGGCATGGACACATCATGTATCTCATTTTCCTGTATCACACACCCTGTACATGGAGGCTTGTCACAAATTTGCTTACTATGATGTGGCAAAGTTTTCAAATCTGGTACATACTTTACTAGAACAGGCAGAACATTTGGCAGAAACTAGACAGTGTCTCTAAAGCAGTTAAATGTGTTTCCTTTATAAAAATGCTGTTTGAGAGATTTCTTAAGTTTTTAAGTTTCTTAGACTTCCTGATGGCTTTAGGAATGTAATTTCAGCTGTCAGAGAAATCTTGAAGAATGCCAGTTCAGTATTAACTGAAATTCTCCAGGGGATGATTTAAATCGATATATAACAACAGTACAACAATGTGCACAAACTGACATTTTTTTGCAGCTCAGAAAATAATGTAAAGTCAGCACTCAAAAAACATAGCTATATTGACATGACTGAGCAGTGAACAAATGGTTTCTCAACATCTGGCCATGTTAACTTAATTAGTAGTTATGCTAGGCCAATTCACTCAACCTGGATAGCAAATGAAAACCACAGAAAAAGCATGTTTTTCCTGTCCAAGCCAAAGAGCAGTCTGATGCAAACCCCACCAACAGGCACTGCATGCTCATAAAACGACTGAATGCTAAGCATCAAATGAAGAGATCCTTAACATTCAGCCATACTAAAATCATGGAGCAGAAGGTCTAATTAGCTAACCTTAATTATACCTACAAGTCTACAAGTGAAACATTTCCACTGTATGCTAGTTAATAACTCTGAGGTGACTCCCACCACATTTGGATACACAGTCTTGGCATGACAGAACCATATCTGAAGTATTAAGCCATATTATAGCCATGTGACACCACATTTGAATTATTCTGGATAGGAGTGCGAATGACCCAGATATTTAGAATCTAGAGCTACAGGATAATCTCTGTTACTGCCGCTGTGCCAAATGCTGGTGCACTTTAACGTGGGCCAATGAAATGTCAACAAAAGAAAACTCAAGCAGGTAAAATATGGATTCAGAAACCAATATTACCTATCTGGTAATGTTAAAATATAAAACAATCTAATTTATGTAGTTGTATGTCTTTGCTGTGTATACTTATTTAACCTTTAGTATGCCCCTTCTCTTCTTCTTAGCAATTTAAGAATTAAATTTATTGAAACATGAGTAACACATTTTGCTCAAACCCAGCAGTCTGTTTTTCTTTTACCTAGGTTGCCCAGTCTAGCAATACAACATAATCTGCAGAATTATTCTGTATTACAAAGTATTTGAATAGTTATGATGCACTATCATGTATAAACTAATGATCAGTAAGATTTTTTTAAATGTAGCTAAACAGCAGTTACCAGAAAATTAATAAGAGCAGTAACAAAAATGCATCCATATGACAGTCTGTTGAAACTCTGAGGACATTAACTGTAATTATCAGTAAAGGGAAAGTGAAAGTATGAAGGTGGGGGAATATATGCAAAGCACGAGGTTGTGACACCCCAGGGTATTCACCCTATTCCAGGGTACAGCCATCTTGATATTAATATATGGAAGTAGCAGTGGTGTGCGGGCACAGCCCTTCCTTGGACCTGATGGGTACAAGGAGGTAAAACTTCCTCCAGAAATGCTTTAAAGTTGTAATGGAGGGTTTTAAAATTTTCATTTTATTTGTTTGCTTTAGTCACGCTTTATTTTTAAAAGTGTTCAGACTCCTATGAACTGGTCTAACCCTTCACACAGGGAGCCAGATCATAAACATGATTGGCTGTGAGGCCAGAAGTATAACATGCTACAAGATAGATTAAAATCCTTGCACTGTTACAGTGCAAACCATGTAAGTAAGCAGCAAGATGCATGAATGCTGATGCTCATCTTGGAATGTAGAAAGCTTCCCAGACAGCATGACATAACCAAACTGAGCAGTGTAAGGTGGCAAAACAAAGGCTAGAAACAGGCCACAGTGCTACTGACTGGATATGGGACAAACTGAGAAACATAACAAGACTGAGCAGTGCAGGCAGGGAAAAAAAAAAGGATACACACAAAGCACAGTGCTACTGATCTGATGTGGGGCAAAGTATGTGACATAAAACTGAGAACTGCAAGGTAACAAAACAAATGCTAGAAACAGGGCACAGTGCAAAAGATTGGGTATAAGCAAAGTGAATTACATAACCAAACTGAGCAGTGCGAGTAGGCGTAGCAAAATGTTAGAAACAGGGCACAGCTTAAGAGATTGGATATGAGGTAAAGTACTTGACATAACAAAACTGAGCAGTACAAGGAGGCAAAACAAAGGACGGAAATGGAGCACAGTGCTACTGACTAGATATGGGGCAAAGTGCATGACATAACCAAAGTGAGCAGTGCAAGAAGGCAAAATAAAAGATACAAACAAAGCACAGTGCTACTGATTGGATATGGGGCAAAGTATGTAGCATAACAAAACTGAGTTGTGCAAGGAGGTAAAACAGAGGAGAGAAACAATGCACAGTGATAGATATGGTGCAAAGTGCATGATATAATCAAACTGAGCAGCGCAGGGAGGAAAAACACAGGAAAAAACAGAGCACAGTGCAAGAGACTGTATATATGGGAAAAACACATGACATGACGTGTCCTACATGGACTGACTCAAAGCCCTGTCACTATACTCGGTATCCTACAGACTGCTAACAGGTGACCTGGGTATTGCATACAAGGCATCCTCCGACCCATTAATGATGGATTTACTGCACATCAGTACATGAAATGGCATCAGAAATACTTGGACTTAAACTACCACATCAGATAACATATATGTAACAAATAAAGGCATATAAAATACTATACCAACTCATGCCATCAGTAATACAATATAATGTTGCAAATCTAAAATAAACCTTTAATCAAAGAACCAACACCTAACAAAATCCCCAAAATCCAGCAATACACACAGGGACTTCCTATACTTAAGATGCATAGCTATACTATGGAACAACATTCCCTTCAGCATCAGTCACGCAGAAAACCTGCTTGCGATTAAAACCTACCTCAAACTACATCTAAATCAACTAGAATCTGCAGATGTTCTGAATCTTGAGGATAGGAATTCCCAAATAGTCAGGATTTCTTCTTTTCACTCAGTAAACCATTTCCTCCCAACCAGCTTTTTATGTCTTAACTGAAATTAGTTTACTACACTCCTCTCATGAAAAATATATTAATTATTATTCTTTAATCAGCTCACATATCAACATGAATATAGATACATATCACATTACTTTAGAGCCCACATTTTGATACTGTCTACTGCTTAGTGTTATTGTTAAATCTTTGTTGATAATTTGCTGTTCTAGTGTTGTCCTGTAATGTACACCAATGCCACTTCTCAGAACGTATTGCACTTTTTATCTTTGTGGGATAGTTCTTGTTTATTCCATTTTAAAGTATTTCATTATTTTTATCACTGTTATTTCTTTAGGGCTTGTTTTTACTGTGTTATATTTTACATCTACCCTTTCCCCAGGCCGCCTTTGCAGAAAATGTGCAGTGTATCCTCAAACTTTGCTGGTAAACAAAGGCCAGTACATAATTTGCATCATGGTGTTTGGAGAAACACATATATGGTTGCCAGTTACCAGCTACTCATCATGATATTTAAAGGGCCAGTGACACTGTTTGAAACATCTGTGACACATGGATTTAAATGACCTGTGGGGATTAAAAAGGTTATTAAGCACAACCATGTTGGCAGTATATGTCACCACTGTATCTATCACATGCATTAAACCACAATACATTTAGACAAGCAAATTAAGAAGAAGTTACAGGCACAACTATACCATCCAATCAGCATTAATGATGAGCGTTATAGAGAACATGCAAGTTGAAGTGGTATCTGCAGAAGAAACATGTACATAAGGTACACACTCCTGATAGGCAGAGGTACAGGTAGTTGGGTAGTGGGTGAGTGCTTGTTGGCACCTTACTGCTCAAAAGACATGTGGGAGAGTTTGCTCCTTGCAACAGTTCAGCTGAGACATCTGCACCTTGCCCAGCTTGCAAATCACTAGTGGAGCACACATGCTCTATTATGTTTTAGTACCCACAATAAGAGCATCTGCAATGTAGCCTGGGACAGACTCCATATAGCCATCTGGGATGCCAGCACCAAGTCCATGGCTGCCTATGCTAATTGTACAAAAGAAGTTCCACATGGCCACGGCCTATGTGCTCAGGATGCTGATGCCTGAGGGGAAAAAGTTTGACATATTGGGATACTTCTCTTCTTGTTATAGGTGATTTGTTATTGCAGGGACTGTGGGGAGGGGGTAAAGAACCTGTGGCCTCTACACTGGAAAGGGAGAACAAAAAGATGACAGTCAAGGTGTACTATGACAGGCAGTGATAGTCAAGATATGAACAGTCATAACAAGTGGGTCACTTACAATTGTGAGTTGCCGGCCATCTTTCCTTTATATAGTGAGCAGTGCACAGTCATCTGCTCATTTTGCATTTATTGAAAAGCAAAGTGCATTAATAGTACAGGGTAATAATATGTATATTTCATAAGTCACTTATATGTATCTATGTGCATCATTAGCATATCTTACAGTATGCATGCCCCTAGTATAGCTTGTTAAGGTACAGTGACAGCTGTTTAATCAGGTGGCACGCCCCATGGGCATTACCAACCGCTGGTGTTATCAATATCTGTAAAATTGTTGTTAACCTGCGATGGATGGTTCTAGGTTTATGACTGTCACTATCAAATGCATATACATAATGCCCCCACCAACATTAGGTATTATTAGTACTATTGCATACAGGATAGTGCACAGTGCATGCGTCCTTTGTTGTTTACTAATGTCATAGTGTGCTGCCATATGGCACCCACATGGTGGAACCATAATATCAGAAAGTTTTATAGTAAAAGGAAAAGAATTTTCACCAAATGTAATAAGAGTAATTCCCGGAATGTTATTTCCCTTGCCACTGAAATAAATCAACAACTCAGGAGCTTAATAAAATCCATCAAAGCCAAGTTTGAGGCTAAAATAGCTACCCAAGCCAAAGACAGTCACAAGACCTTTTTTAGTCACAATGCAGCAGTGTGCTGATCTGATTGTGAACAATGTTACATACACCACACCTCTTAAACGTCTAGATTTTCACAGAATGTCTAGATTTTTGCCTCACATTTTTTTGGTCTGTTCCACATAAAATTGATGGTTTTCTGACAAATCACTTAGGACTGAAGTCACTAAACGATGACATATATTTGAGTTCCAGATTTCATATCCTTAAGAAAATGTATGCTAACACAAATCCTGTTATTCAAGTTTATAACAGCAGCATTTAAAGTCTGTCCCTATTTTTAGGCTTTTGTGCCCCCATTATTTTAGGCCTTGTTCAGATTTCTTTTGCTAACAGGTTGAGAGGTATAACCTGCACTGAAGCTGAACATATAACTAACCCACTGGAGTCAAAATCATGGTCTGAAACTGAATGCCAACAAATGCATTATTGTATCCTTTGGGAAATCATCTACCCCACGGAACTACCACATTGATCGTACACCCCTAAGACTTGACCCAGTTGTTCAGGATTTGGAAACGTATGTGGACAGTCACCTAACTTTTGAACAACATGTGTCTATTGTTGTAAGAAAGTCCATCTATATTTCACAGCTTATAAACATAGCAATTGAGTCTAGATCTAGTAATGTCACTGCCCCCCTTTTACTCAGGCTCATTGGGCTAATCATTGAATGCCCCCTTTGGCATGTATCTATTCAGACACATGAACCAATTGCAACACCCACAGAGATACCTTAATAAAAGGATACAAGGCCTAAACAACATGTCTTACATGGACTGACTCAAAGCCCTGTCACTGGACTTAATATCCTACAGACCGCTAAGAGGTGGCCTGTGTCTGGCATAAAAGGCATTCTCCGACCAATTACTGATGGATTTGCTGCACATCAGCAAATCAAATGGCATCAGAAATACTCAGACTAGGGATCTAAACCTCTTCTGCAACATCGACAGAACAGTTTGGCAGAACAGGTACATTTCTCAGAGGATAACACTGCTATGGAACAGACCCCCCATTAACATAAATTAAAAATCATCCCTGTCCATTTAAAAAGCACAACTTAGATCTATGGATAGGAAACAAAAAATGTACCCAATGACTGCCCCCTGTACTGTTAATGGACAGAGGCAGCTCAAAAATGCTTTCTCCCATGTATGGGTCCCCCTCAAATTATCGATGGTATGAGCCCAGTTATTCTCATCAAAGGTACTATATAATTATCAGCCATGGGATGGGTGAGGCCAATTTTTAACCAATTTCAAGCGCAAAAAGGAAAATGGGTTAGGCTTAAAATGGTTGGCAAGACCAGCCTAGTACATACCTATGACCCTGTGAACCTATAATATTGTGAGACTGTTTGTAAAATGTCCTCTGACCCTAAAACACATGATTAACATGTTATAAACATGCCCCACTGTTTTCTGAATGCAGCAATTTTACTTGGGCCAAGTCATAATATCTGTATCAGCGTGAGCATCACTTGTATCAGAAAATAATGTGGTGCGTGCCTCTTCCAGTACCAGCCCAAACATACACGGTATTATAGTACTTGCCTGCTGTCACATTGACCTGGCAGTATTACTTTGTATATTGAAAGCACTGAACAATAAAGTTAGTAGAAGTTATAGAAGACAGAAGGTGACACTTACTACACTTGCGTGGCCTTCTTACTATGTACTTTCACTGAGACATGTTCCCTTCTTTCCACTACAACAGGTCATAATATTAATAATACTATACTGACCATTGGAATGAGGTCATGGCAGGTATCAATATTTTGTGATGGACCCTCAGGCTGTTATAGTAGCTGGTGTACAAACTCTCTACCAGCTGTGCAATAAGACAAGTGTCTACTTGCTGTATCACAAAGGTTCCATCCTTTTAGAACAATTTCCATAGGATGTATTATCAATTTCTCCTGCTCAGTGCAGTAAATGCAGGTGCAAGAAAATAGATGCTTAACTTGCAACCTGACATCCTTGGATGACTGCAAACTAGGAGCAATCATTGAATCCCCAAATGATTTAGTCAACCTGTAGGAAGGTTTGTCCCAAATAAATAACTGGTACCACAATCATGGACTGAAACTAAATGCCCAAAAATCCCTTATCATATCCTTTGGGAAGTCATCTACCCCAGGGAACTACCACACTGAAAGTATGTTTTTAAGAGTTGACAAAGTTATATAGGATTTGGGAACTTATGTGGACAGTGATCTAACTTTTGACCAACATATGTCCACTGTCATAAGAACGTCCTTTTATATTTCACAGCTTATAAACAAAGGGATTTTATCTAGATCTAGAGATGACATTGTTTCCCTTTACTCAACCCACATTTGGGTCAGTTATTGAGTATAATGCCCCCTTTAGCATGTCTCTCTAGACACATGCAACAAATGGAATGCCCACAGAGATACTTTATTAACAGAGTACAAGGCCAAAACAATATGTCCTACATGGACCAACTGAAAACCCTGTTGCTATGAATTACATTCTACAGACTGCTAAGAGGTGATCTGTGTCTGGCTTACAAGGCATCCTTTGACCCAGTGCTGACAAGCATACTGTACATGCACAAGTCAATTGGGATTAGAACTACTTGGTCTTGAAATCTAAAACTTCGTTTGCAACATCAACAGAACAGTTAGGAGAGACAGGTATATCTCACATAGACTCCCCATCCATGTAAAGCAAAGCTCATCCCTGTCTTTTTCAAGTGCAGCTTTGATCTATAGATAGGTAATAGAACATTTACCCCAGGACATCCCCCTATGCTACTAACGGACAGGAGCAGCTCCTAAATGCTTTATTCCATACATGGGTACCTTCAAATTATCTATAGTATGATCCTACTTATTCTCACTGGGGTCAATATTTATTTATTTATTAACCATGGGATGGATAGCACAATCTAACACCAGCTAGGGTAGGTTAATTCAAGCACCAATAGGGTAATTGGCTAGGTTTAAAATGTCAAACAGAAATTGTGTGAGTGCACTATAGAAAAAACAGTAACCAAGCATACAAAGTGCTTGACTGTGCAGACCAAATTCTTCAAATAATAAAGCAGCCAAGGCTTCAATCAACAGTTATGATTTTAATTAACTGATTGATTGATTGATTATGTGCTCATCACATGGCAGGGCAAGTAGCTTTTAAATTTACAGTTTGGAAATGCTTCCTTATTTACGAAGAAGTCTGTGGTTTGATAATTTTAGGATGAAAGTGATTTATTTATTATTTATTTATTTATATCATTTGTTCACTGGGAAAGTCCACTGGGCCTAGGTGAGCCCATTTTCAGTGGAGGGCCGGGGAGAAAAGCTCCACATAAAAGTCAACATTACAGAAATACAAATATCAAAAATACAAATATCAAAAATGTAGCACTATT
The DNA here is from genome assembly GCF_019279795.1 of Protopterus annectens. NCBI lineage: Eukaryota > Metazoa > Chordata > Ceratodontiformes > Protopteridae > Protopterus > Protopterus annectens. The sequence continues at coordinate 1,089,004,420 of NC_056730.1, read as the reverse complement.
TACAGTTTTTTAGCAATTCCATTGCAGTTTTATGGTAGTCCATCGATGATATTAACATATACTTTTGGTCATATAGATGCCATAGACATTACTGGTTGGGAGGCAGAAAAAAACAGTAACAGCGTATATAATTATTTACATGCATTTAAATCTGTGTAGGCAGTGTAGTAACAGTCACTGGTATGGCTGCAGACCTGCTAAGAGTGAATACCTGTAGCCCCAGAGAGTGGTCTGTCTAGGCAGTGTAGTAACAGTCATAGGTACAGCTGCAGACCTGCTAAGAGTGCATACCTGTTGCCCCAGAGAGTGGTCTGTCTAGGCAGTGTAGTAACAGTCATAGGTATGGCTGCAGACCTGCTAAGAGTGAATACCTGTAGCCCCAGAGAGTGGTCTGTCTAGGCAGTGTAGTAACAGTCATAGGTATGGCTGCAGACCTGCTAAGAGTGCATACCTGTAGCCCCAGAGAGTGGTCTGTGTAGGCAGTGTAGTAACAGTCATAGGTACGGCTGCAGACCTGCTAAGAGTGCATACCCGTAGCCCCAGAGAGTGGTCTGTCTAGGCAGTGTAGTAACAGTCATAGGTACGGCTGCAGACCTGCTAAGAGTGCATACCTGTAGCCCCAGAGAGTGGTCTGTCTAGGCAGTGTAGTAACAGTCATAGGTATGGCTGCAGACCTGCTAAGAGTGAATACCTGTAGCCTCAGAGAGTGGTCTGTCTGGGCAGTGTAGTAACAGTCATAGGTATGGCTGCAGACCTGCTAAGAGTGCATACCTGTAGCCCCAGAGAGTGGTCTGTGTAGGCAGTGTAGTAACAGTCATAGGTACAGCTGCAGACCTGCTAAGAGTGCATACCCGTAGCCCCAGAGAGTGGTCTGTCTAGGCAGTGTAGTAACAGTCATAGGTACGGCTGCAGACCTGCTAAGAGTGCATACCTGTAGCCCCAGAGAGTGGTCTGTCTAGGCAGTTTAGTAACAGTCATAGGTATGGCTGCAGACCTGCTAAGAGTGCATACCCATAGCCCCAGAGAGTGGTCTGTCTAGGCAGTGTAGTAACAGTCATAGGTATGGCTGCAGACCTGCTAAGAGTGCATACCTGTAGCCCCAGAGAGTGGTCTGTCTAGGCAGTTTAGTAACAGTCATAGGTATGGCTGCAGACCTGCTAAGAGTGCATACCTGTAGCCCCAGAGAGTGGTCTGTCTAGGCAGTGTAGTAACAGTCATAGGTACGGCTGCAGACCTGCTAAGAGTGCATACCTGTAGCCCCAGAGAGTGGGGGTAGTGAGAAGAGAAGAAGAGTTATTTTTGGCATGGGCATAACCAGCAGGTAGAGAGGTATTGTCTGAGGGATTTTTTAAAGAGAGCAGGATATGAGATGGAGGCTATTGAGGTTGGGAGGTTATTCCAAAGTTTGGAGGAAGTGAAGGAGCAAAGCATTTGGCCAGCTGGAAGTTGAGGTTTATTGACTTTAAGTAGAATTTTGTTTTCAGATCTAAGGTGTCTGTTTGGATGGTGCAGAGTTAATATAGAGGAGAGAGCTAGACAAGATGTTGGTTTATATATTATTTTATGTGCAGTAATTAAGTGGAGGTAGATGAGATAAAGTGGAAGTTCAAGCCAGTTTAGTTGTTGCAGTGAGGAACAGTGATGTGATGAGGATCTAGCATTTGTTGCAAATCTAGCAATTTTATTGTAGCATATATCAAGTTTGTTTTTTAGTGAAGAGTGTATATTAGTGAGGATGGCGGCACCATATAGGAGGGATGGAAGTAGGAAGGCAGAGGGTAGTGTTCTTTTGGCATTGTTATTTAGGTAATAGCTATGTCTGCAGAGGATACCTAGTTTCTGGTGTGTCTTTTTGATGTTATTGAGTATGTGGGGTTCAAAACTTAGGGTTTCATCGATAGTGACTCCTAACAGTTTAGTACTGGGGACAACTTCTATGGAGGTATTATTTTGGGAGAGGATAGATAATTCAGCCCTATTTGGGGGTGTTGTTTTTTTGGGAGTGAATAGAATCAGCTTGGTCTTGCTTGGGTTGAGAGTGAGGTGATTATTTGACATCCATTTTTCGGTAGATGTGAAGGCATTTTGGGTTAGTAACCGAAGCCCAGAAGGCGTTTTTGCAGTGCAGATAATTGTTAAGTCATCTGCATGTTGTATTACATCAGCTTGTATTAGTGACTCATGGAAATTGTTGATGAATAAGTTGAATAGTAGGGGGCTCAATATTGAGCCTTGGGGGACACCTGTGGAGATTTTTAAGAAGGTGGATAAGGATTGCTGCCATATGGTTGATTGGTATCTGTCAGAAAGGTAGCTAGAGAACCAATTTAGGGTTAGGGTGAGACACCTAGGTTATTAAGTTTAGAGAGTAAAATGGGGTGAGAAATTGTATCAAATGCCTTTGAAAGGTCAAGGAAGAGTGATGAGACGATCAGACCTGAATCGCGTGCTTGATTTACTGTACCCAAAAAAAGAGATGAGGACTGTATTTGTGCTATGGCCTGGTCTAAAGCCATGTTGGGTAGAGGTGAGTAGTTGGGTGTTGATTAAGTGGTTGATTAGATGGGTGTGGACACATTTTTCAAGTATTTTAGATCTGGGGGAGAGAATAGCTATTGGCCGGAAGTTTGAGATGTCGGAATTTTTGCCACCTTTCTGCAGGGGCAGAATGTAAGCTTTTTTCCAGATATTGGGTACATAAGACTCTTGGATTGATCTATTGATTAGTATACTAATGGGGTACGCTATGGAATCAGCAGTTATTTTTAGGAATTCAGCAGGTATGTTGTCAGAAGCACAGGAGCAGGGTTTGAGTTTATGAAGCAGCTTCTTTATGGTGCTTGTGGGTATGGGACTGAAAGAAAAAGATGGTGGTGGGGATGATTTAGAATAAGTAGTATACTGGTCTGGTGAGTTTAGGTTTGAAGAGGGGAAAGTAGTGGTCAGCTTCACAATGGTGTCAATAAAATATGTGTTGAAGCAAGAGGCTATATCTGAGGGGGTTTTGTCAGGGTACGGGTAGGGATTGGAGTTAGACCCTGGGTGAATAAGGGAATTTATTGTTCCCCAGAATTTTTGAGGGTTTAGTCTATGCTGGTTTTGCAGCTTATGGCAATAGTCCTTTTTATCTTTAATAACCTTTCTTTTGGCTTGATTGCGTAGTTGTTTGTATTGTACCAGGTCAGCTGGGTTTTTGTGTTTTTGCCATGTTCTCCAAGCTTTATCTCTAGAGGACATGATTTGCTTTGTGGGTTTTGTGAGCCAAGTTGTGTGGTTAGTCTGGACTCTCTTTATTCTGGGTGGTGCTACCTCAGCTAGGATTTTGAGAAATGTTGAATTGAATAATTCAACTGCTTCATGTAGGGGAATGCTATGTAATGGAGTCCAGTTAGTATGATATAAGATTTCATTTAGAGGTTCTGGAGAGAAATTGGACAGGTCTCTTATTAGTTTTAAGTGATGATTACTGGTCGTTGTAGTAGTTTTGCGGATGGCAAAGGCTAGTAGGTGGTCACTGATAGTGTTTGGTAAAGTTCCAAACATGGAGATTTTATTTAGATCAGACAAAAGGATCCAATCTAAGGCTGAGCCTTGTTTCATTTGATTGTTGGGCCTGGTTATATCAGAAATTAGTTGGGTGTAGTTGTATAGGTTGATATTTGTTTGGAGGTTTTGATTGGTGATATTTAACCAATTTATATTTACATCCCCTAGTATGATAGTTTCATTTTAAATATGTTTGGATGACCAGGCTAGAATATTTTCTAGAATGGGAATGTTATCGCCTGGGAGAATGTATAAAACTATGATGCATAGGGTTTTGTGGTTATTTAGTTTTAATACTGTAACTAAGAGTTCAGCGGGGGAGAAATGTGGAATGGGTTTTGAGTAGGGAACTATGGTATAGCTACTTGGGTATATTACGGCAATGTCCCCGCCCTTTTTGTGTGGTTTGTCGTTTCTAAGGCATGAATAGTTGGGGGGGGTAGGAATTATGTATTATTTATGCATGGCTTCAGCCATGTCTCTGTCGTAGCTGTGAAATCAGGTCTGTTTAGGTGTAACCATGCATGGAAGTGGGGAATTTTGTGCTAAGCTGATTAGAAGATGTTCCATGGCAAGTGTTTATTAAAACACTGTTGGTTGGAGCGTTGTCTGTTTTATTATTTGAAAATTCATTGTCTACACAATTGTGCACTTTGTTCACTTGGTTATAGGTTTAAAATGTCCAGTAAGGGCAGATAGCCTAGTACTTCCCTGTGAATCTATGAACCTATTTGCACTCACGTGTGGTAGGCTTGAATATACTTATGGTAATGGAGGAGTTATAAGATGGTAAAGAGAAATGATGTAGAACTTCTTATACTAATCATAGTATCATAGGAGATTGCTAGGCTATCGACTCAGAGGTCATTTCAAACCTAGCCATTTCATCCCAATGTAATGCCATAGATACTCTAGTCAATACACAAGAGTTGTATTTAGTACTGACTACCCATGACCATAAGGATTGTGAGCGCTATCCTCAGTAAGAATTTATGCTGCCCCATCCACTCGTCTAGGTTCCCTTTGAACAGTGTCATAGACATGCTCTGTTTCACATGAATTGGCAACCTATTCCAAAGATGTGGAAATCACTGGGAGACAAATCTGTCCCTCCAGCATGTCCTATTCAAGTTACAGGCCATATTTAGGTCCCTGGAATGGGCAGCTCTTTGAACAAGATGAAAGTGCTAAACTGTTGTTTTTAATAAAGAAGTCCTTGGTTGCCCCTCTGTGCCTGCCTTTCTTTGGTTACTAGCTGTAGTCCCATTTGATTTACGGATGTGCAGCAAATTCATTAGGTTTGGGTCAGAGATTGCTATGTAAGTCAGGTATAAGTCTCCCCTAAGAAATCTATATGATACTGAGTATAGTGGCAGGGACTTTAGTGCGTCAGTGTAAGGCATGTGCCAGAGTCCCTCGATATTCTTAGTTGGAAACCTCTGTGGTCACTCCAGTTGCTGCAGGTGCTTTGTACAGTACATCATGAAGGGGTGCTATACTTAACTTTGGGCCTGAGCAGTGATGAGTATAGAGAGGCTCTAACCTCCATTGCTCTAGAGGCAATGCCTTTGCTAATCAAGTGTGCTATGTAGAAAGCCTTCTTTACTACAGTAGACACATGGCGGTCAAACTTAAGGTTGCAGTCTACTTACTCTTACCACTTTGTAGCTACATAGGGTATTGTTGTTAATTTGATAGTATGAAGGGGCATTGTTTTTACCAAAGGGAATGATAATGCAATTGTTTGCATTCAGTTTGAGACTGTGACTATGACACAAGTCATTAGTCTGTGTAAGACCCTCCTGAAGTATACTGACATCATTTGGAGATTCAGTAATTGCACCTAGTTTGCAGATGTCTGTGAACTTGTTCAGCCACAACCCCCTAGTTTTGGCCTGCGCTTCTGAAAAGTATATACAAAACAGGTGGGGGCCTAGCACTGACCCCTGTGGCACACCACTGGAGACAGGTCTGCTGGCTGATGAGGAGTTACCCCCTTTGATAGTGTGTGACTGGTTTGTGAGCCAGGTGGCAACCCATCTTACAACAAAGGGGTTTACACTCACTTTGCTAAGTTTATTGGTAATGCCTGCATGTGGGCTTGTGTCAAAGGCCTTTGCTAAGTCGAGGTATGATGTGTGACAGATTTGCCCTTGTCAATGGCCCTGGTCACATTTTTAAAGAAATTCACCAGATTTAACAGGCAGGATCTGCCCTTGATGAAGCCAATTTGGGTTGGATCCAGGGTTTGGAGATCACCTATGTCTTTATTTATGAAGCTCATAATGATACATTCCATGGCTTTACAGATGAGGCTGGTCAGACTTATGGGTCTGTAATTCCCTGGGTCTGTTGCTAAGCCACCTTTGTGGGGGGGGGGGTAACTGTTGTTGTTCTCCATTCCACAGAAACAAAGCCTGTAGTTAGGCTGTGATTGAATGGGGTACTTAATGGTGATGCTAGTTCATGTTTTAGTTTGTTTAGAAGACAGCCTGGGATGTCGTCTAGTCCCATACAGGCTGTGTTTTTTGCCTTACCTGCTCTTCAGATATGTAGGGTAGGGAGTGAGTTGGAGAAAAGGTTTGTTATAAGTTTGGAGGCATAAGGGAATGAAATGTTCACCAAATCTGTCTATTAGCAGGTTTGCTATGTCTGTGGGATCAGTGTGTGTGACACCGTTAGTCACTAGTGTGGCACATGCTTGTGTCCTACTGTTTACGCTACGTACATAACTGTAAAACGTCTTATGGTTACTCTTGGCTGTGATTGCTACATTTTTCTCAAAGTTACTCTTAGAGGATTTGACGCTGTCTTATTTGCCTGTTTAGGCTGAGGAGGGTGCTTTTCCATTGTTGAAGGCCTCACTTTAGTTTTCTTAGACAGCAACATTTTGGCATTTGTTGTAAAGTTTGTTTATGTTGGATGTCCACCAGGGCAGCTAGCTTTTACTTGGGGTTCTGGCTTTAATTCTCTTTGGAAAAAATGAGACTGTACACTTATACAAATGATTGTACAGGGCTTCAGTGTAAGCTTTGGTGTAGTTACCACTTCCATCTGAGAGTGAGGCTTGGAAGGCATTTATATCGTCCCCTAGGAGGGTATAGTTTGATTTGGTGAAGTTGTTTTAGTTTGACTTCGCCCTTTTTGAGTTCTTGTGTTACTCCATTTGAAGGTGAATGATTTGTGGTCAGATCTGACTAATGTTGGTGCGACAGTTGCGGTTGTGCACCTGTTTGTCATGTTAGTAAGGGCCAGATTTAGTTTGTTTGTTCCTCTTGTTGGGGTTTGAACAATTTCATCCAGGGAATTTGAGTTAACATAATCAAGGACCTTTTACACGACAAGGTTTCCCAGTTGACGGTGGGATAACTGAAACTCCCCATGAGCAGAGTGTGTGAGTGTTTGGCAATATTTAGATTGACTCCAGTTTGGTCAAGTAAGCCTTGTGCGCATCATGATCCATGGAGGGGTATCTATAACTAGTTATGACTTGAATAGGGTCTTACCCACAGTAATCTGAACTTGGAGTAACTCCATGGAGTTGTCCAAACTAACTAGTCAAAAGGTGAATTTATCCCTAATATAGATAGAAACACCACCTCCTTTGGTTCTCACATGTTCATTTTCAGGTCTGAAAGTGTGGAAGACATTGTAACCTTGCAAGAACAGATTACTCTCTGAGGCCTTGAACCAGGTTTCTGTAACTGCACAGACATCTACATCCTCCAATGACAGAAGTGCTTCCAGGGTGTGCAGTTTTTAGTTTAAGCTCCTAGCATTTAGCAGCATAGCCCTTATTTTATTATGGGCTAATAAACCCGCTTTTCACCTGTTTAAAATCCATAGTAATTTTTTGACATATTACCACACTATTCGCAAATAATTTATTAAAGGCAAAACTGTGCTTGTTTCATCTACTTTGCAGCTGGTGAAGATGTTTGCTGTTGCTGTCAGCCTAGCTATTTCCTTGAATGAGCTGCTCGTCTTGACCAAGAAAAAAATATAGTAACTATTTGAAATGTTGGGACCTGCTAGAGTGAGTCCTGAAATATGGGGACTGCATAGTTGAAAGACTGGAGTTACATATACTAAGTCTGAGATATGGTGATCTCAGAATTGGTAAACATAAGTTCAGAGGATGTGGGGGGGGGCTTGCCACCCACATAGGGTGGTGCAGGGGGGCTTTCCCCCTCTGCAAAAGGAAGTCTTAATGAAAAGAGCGATTTTCTAAATTCTCTCTTCTCCTGCTCTCAGCCTCAAAGATACTTCAGCAGTTCTTCAATATATTCTTGGCATGTGTGGATCAGCATATCTATTTCCTGGTGTCACCTCAGAACTGAGCCCAAACCATGCATGTCTTTTATGGGATGGCATGCTTTTCTTAGGTGCTTGGTGCAACAGATTGCATCCATGTTGCCATTAGGGACCCATTAGATCCATGGGGGGAGCAGTACTGGAATAAGAAGGACTACCATTCCATCATTTGCCAGGTAGTGTGTGATGCTTGGGGGTCATCACCAACATGTTGGCCCATCATCCTGGAAGCACCACAATTCCCATATCTGGCACACAAGCTCACTCTCCCACCTCTTACTGCATGGCAGGATGCTCCATGGTCACCTTGTTGTTAAGTGGAAATTTTACTTGAAAAATTATCTAAGTATTTATTCTTTTTTAAATGTTCTCTTTTTTACTAAACCTTCCTTCCTTTGATTTGTCCACCTCTTTTTTCTTCTTTTCTTGTGTTTTGCAGGATATGTAGGCTATCCACTAGAGCTCTGGTTAATGACCCCATGAGGAACCCAACAGAAACTGCAGAGGAAAGGTAAAAAAGCACCCTGTCCTGAACATGCATTGTCACTGAGAGAGTGATTGGCCTGCTGAAATCCAATTTCCATTGCCTGGATGAGTCTGGGGGTGCCCTTTAGGATGACCCCACTTGTGCATGTATGATGTTTGCCACATGTTATAATCTACACAATACAATCATACGCTGGTCGGTGGTAAACTATACCATGATGTCATTGCTGCTAGTTCAGATCCTACAACAACAGATGATGGTGTTGGAGGCCAACTGGCAACAGTAGAAAGGGATCCCGTACAGTAGGTTCATACATGGTATTCTCTTGTACAGATAAAGAAATGCTGTCTAGTCCACAGCTATGGACCATAACATACAGGCTAGTGTTTCCTTATTGTAAAAAATACATGGAGTGTAATTGATACCTACAGTGCTATGTGTGTGCTATGCTATGTGCTGCATGGTGTACTGCACTCTTCATCAGATAGTCCCTCTTATCTTTAAATATTTTTTATTTTGCACTTTTTGCAGTACAGTTACTCATATATTGTAGTTTAGTATTTATTAGAGTTATAAACTGGAAATTCATCCCTGGTTTGGCACCTATATCACTAATCAACACAGGTAACCTATACATGGCTCAGCTCCCAGGCCCATGCTTTCACTTATCAAGGGTATCAGAACTTGTCAGACTGGGGATGCATGACCAGGCTTAAAAATGTCTTTGTGATCATTAGCCTAGTAAACACCTTTGAACCTATAATATCTTCCTCTTATTCTGATTTCCTGCATATCAACAACAAGGCCTACAGAAAAATCCAAGACCCAAACCTAATGAACTTGCAGCATATCCTTAAATCTAGGGCTACCCATTCCAGGGACTTAAATATGGCCTGTGACTTAAATAGGACATGTTGGAGGGACAGAGTTATCTCCCAGTGACTGCAACATCTTTGGAACAATCTACCAATTCATGTGAAACAGAGCACCTCTATGACACTGTTCAAGAGGAACCTGGATGAGTGGATGGGGCACCATAAATTCTTGCCAGGGATAGTGCCCACAGCCCTCCTGAACATGGGCAGTCATCACTAAATGCAATCATGGGTGCTGACTAGTACCTCTACGGTATTACATTGGCTTGAAATGGCTAGGCTTAAAAAGACCTCCGGGTCGATAGGCTAGTAACCTCCTATGAACCTATGATCCTGTGATAAGGAAAGCTTTAGCCCTCATCTCAGACATGGCAGCTTGTGGCTCAAATTTTGACACTCTTCAAAATAATGTTACCTCCTGGTGTCATATAATGCAGTAAGAGGGTGCCTAGGAAAGGATATTTTCATCCGGTTCACTGTAATTTAACTGTTTGTGGAGTTTCAAAGTTCCTTTGGCTGAGTCGTATTTTACAAAAAGACTCAAAATAATTTTTGGTGAAAGGAAAGATTACAATGTTTACAGCTATCATAGCTGTCTTGTGCTGTTTGTTATTGTCCTTTCTTTGTGACTTCTACAATGCGATGCTGCTACACCTCTGTGAAAATGAACCAAGTCAGTCAACCACAATATAGCAAAATAGGACTGCGATCTAATGCTGCAGGTTTTGTTTGCTTAAATCTTTGCAAACAAATATCTGGATCTCATAATACATCCGTATACCAGTCAGCTAAACTCTAACTTTATGTAGAAACACATTGCAGTGACGCAATATGTAGCAGCCATAGTTAGTGAATACATTCGCAATACTGTGCAAGACTCTTGCATTTGTCAGGGTAATTCACTTCATGGGAAGAGAAGTATATTAAGGTACATACATTTAAATACTGGATACCTCACCAACAAGAAATGTTTATCATGTACTACCCATCTTTCTGGAAGGCAGTCAAAGTAAAGACCTCATATGGAGTTTTGTCTCACATACATGTTGGGTGAATCTTTAATGAGCATCCTGACAGCCTTTACGCACCTTACATGGTGTCAAAAGTGAACAGCCTTATTCATGTTTTGACTTTCTTTATTATTCTCTAGCACAGGTATACTATCGAACAGCCTTATTCATGTTTTGACTTTCTTTATTATTCTCACACAGGTATACTATCGAACAGCCTTATTCATGTCTTGACTTCCTTTATTATTCTCACACAGGTATACTATCAAACAGCCTTATTCATGTTTTGACTTTATTATTCTCACACAGGTATACTATCGAACAGCCTTATTCATGTTTTGACTTTCTTTATTATTCTCACACAGGTATACTATCGAACAGCCTTATTCATGTTTTGACTTTCTTTATTATTCTCACACAGGTATACTATCGAACAGCCTTATTCATGTTTTGACTTCCTTTATTATTCTCACACAGGTATACTATCGAACAGCCTTATTCATGTTTTGACTTTCTTTATTATTCTCACACAGGTATACTATCGAACAGCCTTATTCATGTTTTGACTTCCTTTATTATTCTCACACAGGTATACTATCGAACAGCCTTATTCATGTTTTGACTTCCTTTATTATTCTCACACAGGTATACTATCGAACAGCCTTATTCATGTTTTGACTTTCTTTATTATTCTCACACAGGTATACTATCGAACAGCCTTATTCATGTTTTGACTTCCTTTATTATTCTCACACAGGTATACTATCGAACAGCGTTATTCATGTCTTGACTTCCTTTATTATTCTCACACAGGTATACTATCGAACAGCCTTATTCATGTCTTGACTTTCTTATTATTTTCACACAGGTATACTATCAAACAGCCTTATTCATGTTTTGACTTTCTTTATTATTCTCACAGAGGTATACTATCGAACAGCCTTATTCATGTTTTGACTTTATTATTCTCACACAGGTATACTATCGAACAGCCTTATTCATGTTTTGACTTTCTTTATTATTCTCACACAGGTATACTATCGAACAGCTTTATTCATGTTTTGACTTTCTTTATTATTCTCACACAGGTATACTATCGAACAGCCTTATTCATGTTTTGACTTTATTATTCTCACACAGGTATACCCTCGAACAGCCTTATTCATGTTTTGACTTTCTTTATTATTCTCACACAGGTATACTATCGAACAGCCTTATTCATGTTTTGACTTTCTTTATTATTCTCACACAGGTATACTATCGAACAGCCTTATTCATGTTTTGACTTTCTTTATTATTCTCACACAGGTATACTATCGAACAGCCTTATTCATGTTTTGACTTTCTTTATTGATCTCACACAGGTATACTATCGAACAGCCTTATTCATGTTTTGACTTTCTTTATTATTCTCACACAGGTATACTATCGAACAGCCTTATTCATGTTTTGACTTTCTTTATTATTCTCTCACAGGTATACTATCGAACAGCCTTATTCATGTTTTGACTTTCTTTATTATTCTCACACAGGTATACTATCGAACAGCCTTATTCATGTCTTGACTTTCTTTATTATTCTCAGATAGGTATACTATCGAACAGCCTTATTCATGTTTTGACTTCCTTTATTATTCTCTCACAGGTATACTATCGAACAGCCTTATTCATGTTTTGACTTCCTTTATTATTCTCACACAGGTATACTATCGAACAGCCTTATTCATGTTTTGACTTCCTTTATTATTCTCACACAGGTATACTATCGAACAGCCTTATTCATGTTTTGACTTTCTTTATTATTCTCACACAGGTATACTATCGAACAGCCTTATTCATGTCTTGACTTTCTTTATTATTCTCTAGCACAGGTATACTATCGAACAGCCTTATTCATGTCTTGCCTTCCTTTATTATTCTCACACAGGTATACTATCGAACAGCCTTATTCATGTCTTGACTTCCTTTATTATTCTCACACAGGTATACTATCGAACAGCCTTATTCATGTTTTGACTTTCTTTATTATTCTCACACAGGTATACTATCGAACAGCCTTATTCATGTTTTGACTTTCTTTATTATTCTCACACAGGTATACTATCGAACAGCCTTATTCTTGTTTTGACTGTCTTTATTATTCTCACACAGGTATACTATCGAACAGACTTATTCATGTCTTGACTTTCTTTATTATTCTCACAAAGGTATACTATCGAACAGCCTTATTCATGTTTTGACTTTCTTTATTATTCTCACACAGGTATACTATCGAACAGCCTTATTCATGTCTTGACTTTCTTTATTATTCTCACACAGGTATACTATCGAACAGCCTTATTCATGTTTTGACTTTCTTTATTATTTTCACACAGGTATACTATCGAACAGCCTTATTCATGTTTTAACTTTATTTATTATTCTCACACAGGTATACTATCGAACAGCCTTATTCATGTTTTGACTTTCTTTATTATTCTCACACAGGTATTCTATCGAACATCCTTATTCATGTCTTGACTTTCTTTATTATTCTCACACAGGTATACTATCGAACAGCCTTATTCATGTTTTGACTTTCTTTATTATTCTCACACAGGTATACTATCAAACAGCCTTATTCATGTTTTGACTTTCTTTATTATTTTCACACAAGTATACTATCGAACAGCCTTATTCATGTTTTGACTTTATTATTCTCACACAGGTATACTATCGAACAGCCTTATTCATGTTTTGACTTTCTTTATTATTCTCACACAGGTATACTATCGAACAGCCTTATTCATGTTTTGACTTTCTTTATTATTCTCACACAGGTATACTATCGAACAGCCTTATTCATGTTTTGACTTTCTTTATTATTCTCACACAGGTATACTATCGAACAGCCTTATTCATGTTTTGACTTTCTTTATTATTCTCACACAGGTATACTATCGAACAGCCTTATTCATGTTTTGACTTTCTTTATTATTCTCACACAGGTATACTATCGAACAGCCTTATTCATGTTTTGACTTCCTTTATTATTCTCACACAGGTATACTATCGACCAGCCTTATTCATGTTTTGACTTTATTATTCTCACACAGGTATACTATCGAACAGCCTTATTCATGTTTTGACTTCCTTTATTATTCTCACACAGGTATACTATCGAACAGCCTTATTCATGTCTTGACTTTCTTTATTATTCTCACACAGGTATACTATCGAACAGCCTTATTCATGTTTTGACTTTATTATTCTCACACAGGTATACTATCGAACAGCCTTATTCATGTTTTGACTTCCTTTATTATTCTCACACAGGTATACTATCGAACAGCCTTATTCATGTTTTGACTTTATTATTCTCACACAGGTATACTATCGAACAGCCTTATTCATGTTTTGACTTTCTTTATTATTCTCACAAAGGTATACTATCGAACAGCCTTATTCATGTTTTGACTTCCTTTATTATTCTCACACAGGTATACTATCGAACAGCCTTATTCATGTTTTGACTTTCTTTATTATTCTCACACAGGTATACTATCGAACAGCCTTATTCATGTTTTGAATTTCTTTATTATTCTCACACAAGTATACTATTGAACAGCCTTATTCATGTTTTGACTTCCTTTATTATTCTCTTGCACAGGTATACTATCGAACAGCCTTATTCATGTTTTGACTTTATTATTCTCACACAGGTATACTATCGAACAGCCTTATTCATGTTTTGACTTCCTTTATTATTCTCACACAGGTATACTATCGAACAGCCTTATTCATGTTTTGACTTTATTATTCTCACACAGGTATACTATCGAACAGCCTTATTCATGTCTTGACTTTCTTTATTATTCTCACACAGGTATACTATCGAACAGCCTTATTTATGTTTTGACTTTCTTTATTATTCTCACACAGGTATACTATCAAACAGCCTTATTCATGTTTTGACTTTCTTTATTATTCTCACAAAGGTATACTATCGAACAGCCTTATTCATGTTTTGACTTCCTTTATTATTCTCACACAGGTATACTATCGAACAGCCTTATTCATGTTTTGACTTCCTTTATTATTCTCTTGCACAGGTATACTATTTGCAGCTCAGAATTCATTTTAATGTACATTCACATTTTAGTGTTTCACTCAATTTATCAGAGGCCCTTAAAGATATTTCTGCCTTTAAAGAAAAGATAGTCCATTTGCAACTACCTGAAATTTCTTGATTTCTAAGTAAGTTAGTAGAAACATGGAACCTGTGGATTCAGAAATTCATTGTGTTGCTCACTGAGAGTAGAAAAGCTGAGAAATCTGAAATGGTGCAGTTTGTTATTTCTCTGTATGCCATTCAAAAGGTCTTGAAGGTATTTAATAGTTAATAGCTTTCAAGATGTGGAAAATATAAAGTAGCAGCAACAAGAGGAAATACAGAAACTAATGTGAGCTTAGAAACAAATCTGCTTATTCCTAATTTATTCCTTACAAGTAACCATCTCAAGGAACCCCTCTTGTTAAGGGCTGCATTAAAAAAGCCTCATTTCCACAATGCAGTACTACTGTATTATGAAACACTTTGAGGAAAGACCTCATTACCAGCAAATTTGTATGTCTCTGAAATGCTGTTAACTACCATGTGTTCAAATCAGCACTTTCCTCCTTTTAACAATAGTGGCTGATGCATAGTGTTAACACAGAAACACCCTCCACAAATCACTCTTCCACACTCAATACATACATTCAAACACAAACAAACACACACCACGTACCTGTTCCTGTATTGTCAGAATATCCTAGATGTCTCCTTTTTTCCAGCCCTTGTACATCATGGATGATTACAATCACTTATTAATACCAGGCATTAAAGTTTTCCATCCCTCAGTAAATGCAAGTTTGTTTTTCTAGTAACATTTTAAGGTTATGAGAGGAATAAGTAAAATACATTCCTGACTGTGTGCCTTTGTCCCACCATTAATTTTGGCTTTGTCTAGGTACGCTATGGGGTTGACAGGTATACTTATATGTGCCCTGTCTCTGTCTTGTAACTCACAAACTATTGTAGGCATCAAATATTACTCACCACTGTTATTAAAGAGTAAAGCAAACTTGCTGCAGTAACTAATCAGTTAGTGGAGTGGGTTAATGCTGATGTTCCCTGTGACAAGGGTGCAGGTTTGAAGCCTTCCCCCCCTCTTTTTTTTTTTAGTGTTCTTTATTAGTCACCTTAGGCCCACAGTGTCCCATGGTGGTGCAGTGGGCTAATATCCTGTGTTAGAGGTCAAAGGTTACAGGGTTGGAATTCTTTTAATGCATTTACGGCACAGTATTTATTCTATCCTTGGTGTCTAGTGGTCTCACAACCCACATCGTCTTTCCCCCTTTTTTATAAATGCTCTTATGACACATTGTTAAAATGTTTTCCCTGGTGTCTAGTATTTCCCTCTGATTCTTATGTTTAAGTGCTGCTAAGGCATGAGATGTAAGAATTCTCCCTAGTGTCTAAAGTTTCCCTCCACCAGTTCTCATTATGTTTATATGCTGTTAAGGCACGAGATATAAGCACTCTCCCTAGGGTCTAGTGTTTTCCCTCAGTCCCTGTTATGTTTACATTCCATCAAGGCACGAGATGTAAGAGTTCTCCTTGGTGTCTAGTGTTCCCATCAACCCATATTATGTGTAAGTGCAGATAAGGCACCATGACATAAAGGTAACCTTGATGGCTAGTAATTCTCTCCACATCTTTAGAATTATCACAGGTGGCTAGTGGTCCCCCACCCATGTTGCAGACTTTGCTCATTAGCACAGGGATGTGTGGAAGTATGACATCCAACCCTCCCCCACACACACAATCTATCCCCTCACCAACCCCCCCCTAATGTGACCTCCCAGGCAGACATACACTATCATATTAAAAGGCAGGTTATGGACCAACTACAAAGGTGTTAATGCCAGAGCATCAAGACAAGGTAAAATAAGAACCAGAAGGAAATTATGAAACGTACAAATGTTCCCATAATATGCATTTCTGATAATCATAAGAACTCCAGAATGAAACTCTGATATACTGTTGATATTTGGATCAGCAGCCTGAGGATATAGTAACTGGTCAACTAGTTGAACAAAAATCCTCCTTAATTCAATTGGAAGATTATTAGTTTTACAGAAGAAATCAAATACACTTCTTCAAGGAAAGAATGATTCATCCACAGAGCCTGATATAAACTGAGAAAACAGAGGTAAAAAGATATACGAGACAATAGTAATGAAATAGCCTAACACAAAAAGACACTTCTGTTTTGTCTTCACCTGTGTCTGAGCAACCAGAACTGTCCCAGAAGGAATATTGGAAGCCTCCAGAGGACTGTCTACTGAAAATGTTCTAGAGTTGGAAAGTCATCAGAGAAACCAGACATACATCTGGACAGTCTGAGAGCTGATCAAGATACTAAAATGGAAAAGCTGTATTTCTTGAAATGTTTATTGGTTCTTAAAACTAGATCTGACTTGATTGACTTCAACAATTGGCTAAGCTTCTGGTGTCATTCTAAGGGGATCCAGTATCTGTCTGCCTGGGACGACATGGTCGACAGACCACAATGCTTTGCCAGAGATGGCCTGCACCTGTCGCCCCTGGGATTCCGGATACTGGCTAAGGCTCTTGCCACCCCTATAGGGCCTTTTTTAGGCAAGGTTCAAATGCTAAGTTCACCACCATAACAGGTACAAGCAAGAAAACTCTGAGGGTAATGCTACTCAATGCTAAAAGTCTAAACCTCAAAATGCACTCACTCGAGGCACTCCTTAAAATGGAGAACATCGACATCTGTGCAGTGACAGAGACCTGGTTCAAGGCTCCAGAGAGCACCCCTGCATTACTAGGCTATAATTCATACCAGACCTTTCGGTCACCTAACCTGGACCAAAACACTAAAGGCAGAAGCGTGTCCATATTCATTAAGGATATCCACACCTCCAGGCTAGTTGCTCAACATAATGCATCCGAAATTATCCAAATTCAACTAACACTGGGCGAGACTGCAATCCAGGTTGTAGTTTGTTACAGATCCCCCGCCATGCCCCAGGATTCCCAACCCAATACTTAATTATGGGCGATTTCAACTACCCTACCATCAACTGGGAAATCTACTCATGTACCAACTCATTCGCTCAACGTTTTCTGGAACTCATAAATTCCAACACCTTGGATCAGCTTGTCCACACCCCCACCAGGGGCAGCAATATCCTGGACCTGGTCATTACCAATATGGGTAACCGGTGTTACACGCCAGAGGTCAACTCCTCGCTGGTCAGATCCGACCACAAGCTAATCACCCAAGACATTCATATCCCACCCCCACCCCCATTAAGGAAACCACTATCAAAAACTACTCCAGAAGACAGAAGTGGCAAACTTCATGACACCCATGCAGATGGAAAATAGAGGAATGACTGCTGAATCTTACACAAATGCACTGTATAAGCACATACATGAGTGCATGGATCATACCATCCCCAACAGAATCAAGACACTATCCTCCAGCCAGTCTGGTGGTCCCCTGCTATAAAAAACTATACAAGAGAAGGAAGAAGCTGTTGCAAAAAAGAGTAAAATCCCAAAAATGGAGGAACTCCTCGGTCAGCCTCAGCAAGAAGCTGAGATCTCTCATAAAATCCTCCAAAGTCAGTTATGAAAATAAAATTGCCACTGATTCCAAAGACAACCCCAAAGCATTCTACAGCTATGTCAAGAATCTCAATGGCAACACTCAGATCTGCTCTGAGCTACAACACAATGGCACTAAATATACAGAACCAACCGATATTGCCAACATCCTGGCAGATAGGTTCAGTGCTAAGTTTACCCCCTCTCACCCTCCAAAGGACACATCTTAATACCGGAAGAATGTAAAGCCCCTGTAATCATGGATGAATAAGTAAAGACTGCACTCTCCAAAGCCAAGAACACAGCATCCATGGGACCAGACAACATCTCAGGCTGCCTACTGCATGAACTACAGAATGAACTGGACCTCACCTCAGGCTATGTGCCTAATGAATGGTGCACAGTGATGGTTATCACACTCCACAAAGGGGGTGCCACCATTAACCCCAGAAACTACTGCCCCATTAGCCTGACGAGCCTGGTCTGCAAGGCCATGGAACGTATCATCTTGGAGCTTATAAACAAAGACATAGGTAACCTCCAAACCCTGGACCCCACTCAGTTTGGGTTTGTAAAAGGTAGATCATGTCTACTAAAGCTGATTGACTTCGTTGAAGCAGTCACTAGAGCCTTAGATGAGGGCAAGATAGTGCACACAGCCTATCTTGACCTCGCCAAGGCTTTCAATACCATCCCCAACTCTGGAATTATAGATAAACTCACTAATCTGGGCGTAAATCCCTATATCACAAGATGGGTGGCCAACTGGCTCACTGACAGAACCCACACAGTAAAAGTAGCCAACTCCACGTCCAACTTCAGACCAGTGATGAGTGGAGTACCACAGGGTTCGGTCCTGGGTCTTCTCCTGTTTAGCATCTACTTCTCTGAAGTGAAGGCCAACACAGAAGGTCTTTGGCTAACAAAGTTCACAGATGACTGCAAACTGGGAGCCATAATGGAATCATTGAATGATGCAGACATTCTACAAAAGGGCCTCACAGAGACAGATGCTTGGTGTCAAATTCATGGCCTCAAGCTCAATGCCAGGAAGTGCATTGTCATCCCCTTTGGGAAAACCTCGATGCCCATGAACTACCACATAGGCAGTACCTCACTGAACGCTGAAAGTGTGATAAGAGACCGCGGGACACAGGTGGACAGTAGTCTCTCCTTTGATAACCACGTCGCCACCGTAGTCAGGAAATCCTTCTACATGGCACACCTCATCACAAAAGGGTTCTCCTTTAGAAAAAAGGAGGTCATTGTTCCTCTCTACTCATTCCTCATCAGACCCATTATAGAGTACAATGTCCCATTTGGCATGTATCTCACAAGACACCTGCAACAATTGGAAAGGCCACAGAAATACCTCACTAAGAGGATTACCAGCCTCAAACAGATGCCATACGCAGACCATTTCAAAAAACTCCAGCTCTACTCCATCGCATATCACCTACTCAGAGGCAGTCTCTGCCTAACATACAATGCTATGTCAAACCCAGAGCTGTTGGACATGCTACACTTAAAGAAATTCCAATCTCCTCAAACTACACACTCCAGGGACCTAAACCTTGTCACCACACTAAACAGAACATGCTGGAGGGATAGATTAATAAACAGAACATGCTGGAGGGATATATTCCAGCCCAACCTTCCAAAGGAGGGCACATACACACACACACACACGCACTCACACCTAGGGCCAATTTTAGTGTCAAATTCACCTAAGCATGTCTTTGGGAGGAAACTGGAGCATCTGGAGGAAACCCACGCGACCACAGGGACGACATGCAGACTCCGCTCAGAAAGCACCCCAGCCGAGGATTGAACTGGAGAACCTCTTACTGTGAGGCAACGATGCTAACAGCTGCACCACTGTGTCCGCCCAAAAGAAAACAGTATAATAAGAATGTAAAATATGTAAGAAGATAATAGAGTACGAACAGTAGCAAATGTGAAAGACAAGAGAAACAGGTGAGTTGTAAGTATAGCAACATGTACAAAAGGAAAAAGAAATACAGTAGTAGAAAGCTGAAAGGACAACAGACTGTTTGTAGATAGAAGTGATGTAGAGTCATTGCAAGAACATGACCAAGAATTATGGAGACTGTCTTTGAGAGCTATTTTAAAGGTGTTAGGGTTAGTAATAGATCTGACATTTGGTGGTATATTATTCTAAGCCTTTGTTATTTTACAGCAGTAGAGTAGTTTGCAGTATTTCTATTGGGCATATAAACTTGCAGTAGGTTCTGTTGTGAGCTGTGGAGAGCATAACTGGGGATGTAAGGCTGGATGAGAGTGGAGAGACAGGAGTAAGATGAAGGTTCATGTAACACTGAATGATCCATAAGAAGCTGGGGTAGTAAAATTTGGTAATGAAATTCCAGCCACTGCAGTTTTTTTAGGGCTATGCAGTGATGAGAGCGGTAAGGTTGGTTGGAAAGTTGTAAGTTCTAGTTCAGTCAGAAGATTAGATTGGAGGAAAGTAAATATAGGAGCTGCATAAAGCAGCTTGGGAAGTAGAACGGCTTGTGCAAGGGAGAGTCTGGAAGTATTTGTGAGGAATTGTTATGTCTATAAAGCAGGCTTAGCTTTTGATGGGTCCTCTTAATACATTGCTGAGTGTGGAGGTTGAACTTTAGATGGTTGTCAATGACAACACCTGAATTTGGTATGAGGTTTCATGTAGATGATTGGATTGTGGAGGGAGGAGACCAAAAAAGGTAGCTTTGTGATGTTGGGGAGTTGTAGGAAGGAACAGGAGAAGTTTAGTTTTCTTTGGCTTCAGTAGTAGTTGGTTGGAAGTAAGGCATCTTTCAATGGGGTAAAGAGACTTGGGTGAGGGTATGAAATTGAGTGATATTGACAGAGCAGGAGATGATTGTGGAATCATCTGCATATTGAATAATGGTAGAGAGTGGACAAGAAGAGTGGTTATTAATAAAGATGTTAAAGAGTAGGGGGTTCAAGGATGGAGGCTTGGGGAACCCCAGTTTGAAAAGGTAAGAAGGGAGAGCAATTAGATTTCCATTTCACTGCCTGGAATCTGTTTGATAGGTAGCTGGAGAAACAAGATAGTGCCGAGTCCGAGAGGGTTAGTAAGGATAGTTTGGATATAAGTAGCCTGTGGGAAACAGTATTAAAGGCATCGGATAGGTCAAGAAACAGACAGGAGACTAGCTTATTATTGTCACAGGATTTTGCAATAGTGTTTATGAAGGATGTCAGGGCAGTGGCAGTACTATGTTTAGGGGTGAAAGCTGTTTTGTGTGGGAGTAAGAAGATTTTCTTGGAGAAAGTATTCAAGGAGCTGTTTGTGAATGAATTTTTCTAGAAATTTTAGACAGGGGAGATAGGCCCGAGGTTGGAGGAGTCAGTTGAGTTGTCGTCTTTATGTAAGGGAATGACATAGAATTTTTTCCAGATGTCAGGTACAATGTTTTCCTTAATGGACTCATTGAGTAATATGGAAATGGGGTGAGTGATAGAGTTGGCAGCAAGTTTTAGGAATTGTGAAAGTAAGTTATCAACTCATGGAGAGCATGTTTTAAGTTTGGAAAGAAGGAACTTGACATAGTTTATAGAGATAGGTTTAAGAGAAAAGATGGTGGGTTGGGTAGGACTGGGGGTGTGCTGTGAGTGATATTGGTGTTTTTGGTAAGGCTGTGAATAGAATCAATAAAGAAGGTATTAAGGAATGTAGCAGTATCTGTGGGTGAGCTATTAGGGCACGGATTAGAGGATGATAGACACCCTGGATGTAGCAGCTTATTGACAGATTGCTAGAATTTTTGGGGGCTGTAGTGTGGATTATTTAGTGGCTTATGGAAGAAGTTTTGTTTGTCAAGGGTGACCTTTTTTTGGTTAAGTTGCAGAGCTCTCTGTAAGCTCGAAGATAATGTGAGGATTCAAATTTTTTTCATTTTTTTCCATGCACTTCCCTTATTCATAAGGGTTTGGGTAGCTTGTGTTAGCTGGGGGCAAAATGAGTTTTAGTCCTTATTTTTCTGATGGGGGCCATGTCTAGAAAGATTTTATCAAATGCGAGGACTGCTTCCTCTAGAGGAAGATTGTGAAGGAAGGACCGATTGATAGAAGAAAGCAAATGGTTCAAAGTGTCTGGATTAAAACTTGAAGGTTTATGGCAGTCTTTGTATTGCTGGGGTTTGTGTAGTTGAGGAGAGTGTCTAATTCTGAAGGTGGGATGATGGTCACTAAGGGTATCAGGTAGGGTAGAAGGGGGTTATGTAAAGATTAGGCTTAGAGGTAATGATCCATTCTAGAGTGGAGCCAGAGTTGGTATGTTTGTTTAAATGAGTAGGATTGGAGATTAACTGAAAGAAGCCAAAGAGGTTAATGGAGGAATTTGGGGAGTCAGTATTTAGGGTATTCCAATCAATGTTTACAGCACCCAAGACAACAGTTTCATGAGAGATGGTTTGAGAGAACCAAAAAAAAAGTGTTCTACAATAGGGATGTTGCTAACTGGGTGGATGTAGATAGAGGCAATAGCTAGTTTCTTTTGGGTATTTAATTGACGATTAGTGATGAGAACTCAGCAGGTTGAAAATGTGAAGTAGAGATAGAGAAAGGCTGAAGGGTGAGCCGGTTATAGTAAAGAATAGCAACAACTCCACCTTTCTTTTTAAGCCTATCTTGCCAGATGATGTTATAGCCTGGTGGAAGTATTTCATTGTCAGATATATGTGGTTTCAGCCAAGTTTCAGAGAGTCATAGAATGTCAGGGGTGTGTAAGAATATCCAGTCATGGCAAGGGAAGATTTTATTCATAAGTCTTTGAATGTTCATAGATAGAATAGATACATTTTTGGTGGGTGTGGATGTGGGAGTCTGGAAAGAAGAAATAGGAGAAGAGTTTTGGGGGTGTGCAGTACAGGCTCCGGGAAGAGAAACAGTGGCTAGGCCCAGGGCTTGGATGTATGTTACCTGATAATAGCAGATTTAAAATGAGTTGTCTGCGGGATATAGAGTGGTTATATTGAAGATATTTTTGTTTTATTTATGAGGGGGAGTGAAAGCTGAGGAAATATTTTAATTTATTGTAAGGTACAGTTAGAATGTGGAAATAGAGATGGGGCTATAGAGAAAGAATAGATGGCAGTGAGAGCAGCTAGGGGATTGGTAGTAGTAGGTGTGCAGTTTCTGAGTGGGTTAGTGCATTAATAAGAGGTGGCAGTGGAGGTTATAAAGAGAAAGAATGTGGCAAAGATAATAAGTAGGAAAGAATTTGAAAGTTTGGATTTTCAGACAAGCATATTGTGGCAGGTTCAGATATATGTGAGTAGGTGCAGGGGTGTTGATAATTAGACACCAAGTGTTGGAGAGGGGGTTGGGCCTAAGTAGAAACGTGTTAATAGGGAAGGTTGTTTGTAGTAAGTAAGAAGTGCTATTGACTATTGGAGGAAGTTGGGAGGTGGAAGGGGAGTGGTTAAAGGGGATAGAGTATAAAGCAAATGAGAATGGCGCTGTGTGAAAATGGGGATAGGGTAAACCTGGACCATATCGCAGCACTTAAGAAAAACAATCAGTGCACTCTGGTAAGCAGTTCAGTGAAAAATTAGGTGACTACGCGATCTGCTAGCAGGTTATGCAGAAAGGGTAAGTGACTGAGAGGTAGTCTTGTAAATCTACAGAGTATTAGGACATGTTTATTTTTGTTATATCTTTTATTGTTTAATTTATTGTAAATTTTACTTTACTAGGAGACCTGGCAAGGTGGAAGCACTGGATACATAGAAGACAAAGGGGAGGGGGGATTTACAGGATTCCAGAGTAGTACCAGTGATGTGCAACTGGTATATGGGGTTACAGATTTAGCCTTTTAAATTAGCAGACTTTATAGAGAAAGAGGTAATAACATATAATATGTTTCTTCTGTTGGCTATAATGCAAGCTTTAAAGTGCAGGCTAGCAGGGATTTTCAGTTGAAATAATTCAGTCACTTTTTGTTGGGAGGCTTTTGAGGCTGGGTACCAGTGGTTGAGTAACAACCTAAAGACAGGCAGAGAAATAAGTAGATAGCGAGTGAAGCAAATAAGGTGGGGGAAAGAAAGCAAGGTGCAAGTAAAGAGGGGAAAGTTGGGGAGTGGAAAACAACTTAATAGAGGTAGCAGCTCGAAAGTAGGTAGAATACGGGTGGTAGAGTAATTTTCAGGAAGAAGAGGAGGAGGTTAGAGGTAGTTATTAAAACAAGAAGTAAGAGGACAGAGTAGATATATAATCAAACCCAAATGCACCACACCATAAATACAGTATATTCGGAAAAGGAAAACAAACCAAAAAAAAAAATTCCCTGGCTCTTTAGAGAAAGCTAAATAGTCATCATTAAGCAGAGATAAACTAAAATAAGATGGTTTTCTATCTGTACAGGTTATCTATATAAACTGGGTATAGCAAAACCAATTAAAAAATAGCAAAAATCACATGCTATACACAGTGGTAAAGTAGGAAGTATACAGTCGGGACAGTTACACCAGCTCTGAGCATATTGCTAAGTAATCCCATTAGTAATCATACAAAAAGCCAGTTATATGTGCAGACAAGTCATCCTAGCTACTTCTAAAAGCACAATAGCTAAAGCACAGCAGAATCACAGAAACCTTCCTAAAACAAGAGGCCAAAATGTCTACAGTGTATATAAACACTCATTGCAAACTAGCATAGTACCTGCAGATTCAGGTAAATGAGATAGGCTGAAAAGAACCAGATAAAGTATGCCCTCAAGCTCATCTTGTTAACTAACACTGTAAAACAGGTAATCAGAGGTGCAGTGAAAGACGATCATGAGTTCATGCTCTCCTGTCAATTTTCTAGTCTGCATTTTTGAGTTCCTTTATTTTATCCCAGATGAATCCACAATCACAGTACTTTATTTATCAGTAGATAACTGGCATCAGAGGTACAGATCTGGAAGAGGTTACCAGATTACTGTCCATAATATAATTTGAGTCATCGTATTGGCTTTAGTGAAAAAAAATGAATGGGAAGTGGCTGAGCTTTTACTGACTTCTCTTTCTGCTGCCTCAGAGCTTCTAAGTCACTCAACTTAATTTCTGATTGGTGAAGTAGTTGGATTAAGGCAGTCACCACTTGTCTGGCCTAATTTCTCACCTTTTATTTACATTACACTCTAATGTCATGTGATATGAATTCTACTAAATAATCTATAAATGTATGCTGAGATATAGTGTGTTCTGTTTTGTACTTGATTTATCATCTTCCTGGATGGTTTTTAATAGTTACTCAGCAAGGGATGGAACATGGGTGTCACCGAAGCCATGGAATATTACATGGAGTGGCTCCAAATGGATAAGAGTGACAATGCCTGGAGATTACTGTGTGTGACATATGTGCCCTGGCTGCACCCACCAGATGTCATTGCTGATGGCGCTTTTTACAAGAAACTTGCAATAGCAGGCAGTATCTTCATCAATTACTGCACTGAAGTGACTGAGAATAAAGTATGCAACCTCTTTTCAAATGTCAGCTTGACCTTCAAATTGATAAATTAATGCCTGTGGCTTAAGCTTCATCTCTGTTGTGAGTGCTTTTGTGGGACCCACTTGAATAGTCAATTGCAAAAGGGAATAATTTTCTAGATGAATTCTATAACAAATGTCTTGGTCTCCTAGCAAGTCCTAAGTGGTTAAAAGCTGTACAGATTGAAGGAATTATGTTTAGTATATTTACATGTACAGTCTTTTACCACATAAGTCAGTCACTGTGTAAACATAACATGTAAGCCAGATTGCCTACCCCAGACATATGGTATCATAACAGCTGCAGCATGCTGAATGCTATAAATTCTTCTCACAGGGATTTAAGGCATACATTCTTTACAAAGTGTGCCCAAGTCTTGAAGATGTTCAGCTTAGTGATGTTCACATATCTTAAGACGTATCATGCCATCTAGTTCTGAATATTAAGAAATACCTGCCTGAGGCTACTACTAACAATAGTGTTAGTGCCAGTGAATGAAGCCTCAGGTAATGCTCATAAAGACAAGGAGGAGGACTTGACAGGAGCAAGGGAATGCCACTCAAGAAATGGCTGCCAACCGTATATAGTCTGTACTATCACCCCTATTCCATGAAGCAGTACAAAGGGTTTTTTTCTGATTCTGCACTTCAGTCTTTAGTCATTGGTTTGAGTAGTGTTAGAAATTTCTGGAAAGGCAATTACAAAGATATAAAAAATACTGGGCTCTAATATTTTGAAAAGGCTTTTAGAAGTGAACATTGTATCACAGCTGTGCCCAGTTCCTCAGCTACTTGTTCTTACTCAAAGCACTGAAGTCCAAGGATGATAAACGTTGCTTTGAATTTTTTTTTTCCTCCTATCAATGACATCGACAAAATGTGTGTGTGGTGTGACCTGAGATGTTGTAGAACTGGGCTATCATACTTTGGACATCTAAAAGATATTGCTGCTCAGAGATCCATAAAACACCAAATATATGTATTTGTGCATTCTCACCATTAAAGTCTATGCCAGCTGCATATCACGTCTTGTGTTACTCATGTCAACAATTCAGAGCCCATAATAAATGTTTGACTTCTCTTCAATACTTGCACAGCATTATTGATTTGCATCCATTTCAGTAAGTGTTTTGTGATTTTCTACATACCGAAATAAAGCACATCTTCATTTGTATGTGTGCAGTCCATTTGTGCTACCATTTTTACTTTACTTTGGGATCTCCATAATAGACTGTCAGATTTTGACAGAATGGGGCAATATCTCATACAGCTTTTAAAAAAGGACATGATTCTGTAAAAGAAGAAAGGACAGTAAAATATGTAGTTAAGAAAAATCTATGCTAGTAGTGGCGATCATGGTTATTTTTAAACACAGTTCTCACACACAAGACATCTTCTCAAATGGCCTTTGGAAACTGATAATACACAAAGGAATGGGCCTGATGGATTCATTCTGCAATGCATTTGTAACTGAGACCATAAGCAGCAGTGTCATTTAATTACATTTAAATAAATCATCGGTAAGACTCAGACATGGGAAGAAGTCAGGTGTTATTCCTCAGGAGAAGAGTGCAGGATAAAATGAGGATGGATATTATTGGGCTGTCAGCTTGCCCTCACTTATATGGAAAAAACATTGAACCACTGATCATGGGAAGATATGGTGAGCATCAGGGCACTGGAACCTGAGCAATATAAATAAAATAACCAATGACCAGAGGATCGTGTCGGGCAACTGTAGCGAGAGCTCTTTGATTGACTAAAAAGGATACTGGACCAGAATAAGACTAGACATGATTATCACAAAATGTGAGTTATAGTCAATATTTATTAATGGTTATAGTTTGGATCACAAAAATATTTGGTAACGTAATCTAACTCCAATATCATTGGTCATATGCCTATATAGTTATCTATATAGACTAGTGAGAAAAGATATTGCATCACATCTCATAAATATAGCACATAACCTTATGCTTCATATTTTTCTTACCCTATTTAACTATCCACTGTTTAGTTATTGATTTTTATTAACTACTAATCTCAACAATTTCAGCTATCCACTTTGTTTTCAAGAGCAGGGAGCTCACAATCAAAAAGGCTAACATTGCACTATCATTAAATCAAAATTCCTTTTTTAACATGAACTGGAATCACTGCCAAAAGAAATAAGAAACAAGCCGAATTGTGGGAATTCTTATAAAAAACTTGTTACACTTTACCAGTCTCATACAAATACAGTGATCATAGGGAAAAGATGTAAGTGATTTTATTTTCATTTCAACAAAGAAATACCTCCATAGTGCTTCATCTCTCCCCTAAATGAATTTTTTAAAGTCTTTTTAGATAGTTCATAGGTACTTACGAGGCTATTAATCTGTGAAGATTTTCAGAAGCCTACCTACAGTCCCATGAAGTTTTATTTTTAAGTACAAATAACCAAGATACGACAAGAACATTTACATGCTGTCACTGTCCTTGAGTGATGAGTGTTAAACCGGGGTTAAATCTGCGACCACCCACACATATGCCCTGATTACATTCAAATAGTATAAAAGAAGTACTTTGTTTTATGTGGGGAGGAAGACGATTTCAGAGAAGTGTTAGTCTGTATGATACATATCATTCCCTTCAACATGCTCTATTTATATTGCAAAAATGACTTAAATCTGTCAAGTGGGTATTTATGCAAATGTGCAGAAGATCTGATAGGACAGGGTCTGTTGAGGCTCTGTACATGAGGCAGAGATCACCCGTCAGTAGCATGTATGACACTGAGCAGGGGGACAAGGCTTTGAGATTGACTGCATCATATTTATGATTTAGGCTCTTCATTTTTTAGCAAGAACACATTGTGGGTTTTCAAGTTGTGTCAAATGTTTGGACATGAACATACAGAAGGGGGCATTATACTTAGTAATTGGCCTGACATGCACAGTCATGGAGTTAAAAGTAAGGATTTTGCGGTCTAAGCATCTGTACAAAAAATGCTTTGTTCTTAATTTCACCCAAAGTATCTGAGTGCTTATTCATCAATGAGTTTAACTCATTTAATTGCTCTCATTAAGCCATGCATCACTTTATTGTAGAGTGTCCACAAGTGCAAAATCACAATTCAACTGTAGAGGAGAAGGCAGAAATAAGTCTTTCTGCAGCACAAAACACAGTCCTCTTCTTTGTTCTGTCAAAGTGAGGACTGCTTTTAGCACCTTTTTTCTCTGTTCTCAGATGTAGTGGTAAACAGGCCATTTTTACAAAGCTCATACTGCTACCCCTCTTTTTCACCTATTCTCAACCATCCCAGAAAATATGATGAAACTATCTTCTGTATCAATATCTTCAAAGTGGGAGAAAACTAACAAAGGACCTTCAAGTTTGCTCTTGCATTAATCATGATGCTAATTAAAATAAGGATAAAAGGTAACATGAAGCCCTGTTGTTATCCACTTCCACCTCACTTGGGTGGGTCTGCAACTCTCTTTAATCATCTCCCCAAACTGCTAACTAGGATAGTTTGTCAGTGTATTTTTTTATGTTAGAAGTTCATCCCACATTTCCTTCAGTAACTATTAGGATCTACGATTCTTCAGTATTTTGTAGCAGATTAAGAAAAAAAATATTGACTTTCCAGACAAGATATTCTACAAAGAAATAAAAAAAAACTGTCTGCATACAAAATATATTGCCTTTCCAATAGTCTTGCAGCAACAACACCCACACATTGTGTTGCTATATCCATATGCAAACCCACTTCAAAAGCAGACTGCTGACAGTTAGAAACTGCTGGGCCTTTCCCATCAAATGGACCACACCCTCCTCTTATAAAATGTCTGTCAGCCTGACTGACACCTACTCACCTATGTCAAACCAAAGATACTGAGTCAGGAATAATCTCTGTACCACATATGGGGCTTTATCCAAGGCCACTCATCTGCTCATACTCAATCCCTTCATCCCCTGCCAGCATATCTATCAACTTCTTATAGCAAGAAAACTGGACAAAGCCATAAATAATGAGGGGACAAATGTCCAAAAACAGGGACAGTTTTCAAATATTGCTCTTATAAACTTAGAAAGTAGATAGAATAACAGGTTTTGCATTAACATGAATTTTCTGAAGGGTATGAAGTCTGAAACTCAAATTTATGATATTTTCTGACTTCAGTGATTTGCCAATGCCTTGCTAGAAAACCACGATTTTATGAAAAAAACTGATGAAAAATATGAAGCAAAAATCTGTACATTCTGTGAAAATCTGAACAGTTGATTGTTAGGCCTGCCAGTTAGTAATGTATCAAGAACAAACATCGCAATGGGTAGAAGTGAAATATCAGTTTTCATCTCCTTGTGATAAACCAAAAGGCCATCACACTCTCATCTACTAGTTTCCACAGACAAAAAAAGTTACAAAATATTTGCAATCTTTGTCAGTACAATTCTTAGCCAGGCAACCCGGCCACTTTTACTATCTATAGCCAAACACTCAGTGGGACCATTATCCTTTTATAACCTGCACATGCCCTGCGCCAGTGGAGACCTACCCATCTCCACTTCAAGAATCCTGAACTGAAGAACCAAGGAGTGTACAGTTACCCTTAGACAGCTGATAGTTGGAGTAGTTTAGCAATCTCATATCTCTCTTGTCCTGAGGGACCCCAGCACCTGCATGAAGATCACATCAGGACCACAGTCATCCCATCATTCACCTTGTAACTTGGGTTGGCCAAAAGAACTCAGATATATTCACTTAAATTCAGCCCCTAGGTGAATAAGTCTGGAGAAACTTGCTATCTAATCTTTTAATTGGTATCTAATATCAAGATTAGACTGTCCAAGTCACTAACGAAGATAAATTCAAACATTTTACAATAACTATTTAGGATCAATATCAAA
Source organism: Protopterus annectens (assembly GCF_019279795.1). Classification (NCBI taxonomy): domain Eukaryota; kingdom Metazoa; phylum Chordata; order Ceratodontiformes; family Protopteridae; genus Protopterus; species Protopterus annectens. The sequence goes on along the minus strand of NC_056730.1, from coordinate 1,088,974,131 downwards.
TTATTAGCCTCCATCACATGAGGATCCTTGGAAACAGGATTTTCAAAGAATACTTCAAAAAGAAGTCAATTAACTTAGAGTGTTTTGGGAGACTACACCCTCAATTCATTATCATCATCAACCCGCTTTTTCCCATATGGGGTAAGGGGTGTCACCACTCTCTCAATTCAATGTCACACTCCTGCCTTTTTCAACATTCATGCTTGATTGTTGCAAATCTTCTCTCACAGAATCCATCCACCTTTTTGCTGAATGCCCTTGTTTCCCTTTGCGTTCTTCCTGTGTCCCAAATTTTCTTCATCAGATTTTCTTCTGCTTTTCTGCACATGTGCCCAAACCATTGTAATCTGTTCTCTTTCATCTTTTCTGCAACTGGAACTACTTTGGTTTCTGCTCTTATCTCCTCATCTCTTCATCTGTCCCACAGTGCTCAAACTATGACCCATTTCAGGCATTTCATTTCCATCACCTCTAGCTTCCTCATCTGCCTTTACTGCCCAGGTTTCTGTACCATACAGTAGTAGTGGTCACACCATTGTCTTGTGCACCTTCTTTGGTATTCTTCTGGCATATACCACACCTGACACTCTCTTCCAGTTGGCTGTAACCTCTGTTATTCTAGCTTTGACCTCTTCCTTCAGACTTCCCTTCTCCTGAACTACTCCTCCCAGATACTTGAAGTTGTTAACCTGTTCTACTATCTTCCCTTCTATCTCACTTCTCAGCTTCTTCTGATTTCCCCAGTTTGCTGCCATTATGACCATTGTATCTATACTCAGTTTCATTCCGTGTGTCTTCATTTTTCATTCCCTTCCCCTATCCTTTGCTGAAGTTCTTGCTGAGAGTCTACCTGTAATGCCACATTGTCTGCATACAGCAGCTTTATTGATCTGTCCTGTCTGACCTGTTTGCTAATGTAATCCATTACCAGTATTAACAGCAGTGGACTCAGAGCTGAACCCTGATGCACACCCACTCCCACTGGGAACCCCTCTTTGAGACAGAACACTGTTTGTACTTGAGCCACTGGGTTCTTCTACATAGCCTGCACTAATTCTATCAATGTTTCTGGGACTTCAAATCACTGCAGGATTGCCCATATCAGGTTAATTGGGACCTTGCCATATTCTTTATCCAAGTGTAGGAAAGCCCAATTGGACTCTTTCCCCATCTCTAGCTTCTTCTCAACTATCTATCTCACTGCAAATATTGGTTCAGTTGTGCTGCATCCTGATATGAATCGAACTGCTCATCTCCCATCTTACTTTCTACTACTCTGAGTATCCAGTTATCAATCACCATTTTCAGAACTTTCATACAATGTGACAGGAGTTTGATACCTGTGTACTGTTTACAGTTGTGGATATCTCCTTTGCTCTTGCAGACTAGCATGGGTTTACTTTCTCCAGCTATCTGTGATATGCCTTTCTCTCTCCACACTGCTATGAGTACCCTCATGAGCCAAGCAGCTTTATCATATCTGCTGTGACCTCATCTGAACTGCTGATTTTCCTGACTTTATTTTCCTTAGTGCTGTTCTTACTTTGTTTAGGGTGGGCTCCTCGTCTCCTCTCATCATAGTCTATGTCTGAGGCAGAACAACTTCTGTGGGGTTTTCTTTATTCAGAAGCTACTGGAAGTACTCCTTCCATTTGCTTTTGATGTCCTGTGGACTGGTGAGCAGGTTGTTGCAGGCATCCCTTATGAGGGGTGTCTGACTGTCTTCTTTATCTTTCTGTCTTTGCCTTGCAACCTGATATAGTTTCTTTGTGCCTCCTACTGAGTCACTTTCCAGAAGCTGGTAGACTGCCTCTGATGCCCTGTTCTTTGCTACTGAAACTCCTTTCTTAGCCTCTTTGTTAGCCAACAAGTATTCCTTCCTAGCCTGGTCTGTTGTTTTCTATCTCCTACTTTTTCCTGCACTTCTTCTTTCTTTAGATGACTACCTAGACTTTTGCAATCCACCACCAGCTTTCCTTATGTACTTTATTTCCATACCTGGCTCAGCTACATATCTGTTCTGTAGTCCTCACACATGCTGTTTTGAGGTGCTGCCATTCTTCTTCATCTCTACCTATTTCCTCCTGTTCTTGGGGTGCTAAATCCCTGAGTAATTCCTTGAACTGTTATACTTTCTCTCCAGTCAACTTCCAGGTCTTCAACCCGGTCTCTCTTAACCTTAGAAACCACTACTTGCAGTTGATTTTGGCAAGTGGTTTATGCTGTGAGCCAACTGCTTCACTTGGGATGACTTTGCAATCATTCACTCTACACCAGTGCTCTAGCCGAGTTGCATGCTGGCCACTCTTGTATGTGAACTTGTAACGGTCACTCTTTCTGAGCCATGTGTTGGCTGTTATCAAGCAATTTGCAAGATAGAAGTCTAGAATGGCATCTCCTTCTTTATTTCTGTTGCCCCACCCATGTGGACCCAGGCAGTCCTCATACCCTGTTCTGTCTGTCCTGATATGTGCATTGAAGTCACACATTATTAACACCAGTACAAGTGGTCCTGCTTTATCTAATAGGTCATGGAACTGCTGTTGGACTGTTCTGTTCACTTCACTATCACAACCCTGCTGTGGGGCATAGGCTGCGATTATGAATACTGTCCCATCATTAGACTGAAGTCTGATTGCCATAAGTCTGTCACTAATTCTGATAACATTCCTCACTGCCTTCTGAAGCCTCTATCTCACCACAATTCCAACACCATATCTTGCCTGTCCTCCTCCTGAGAAGTAGACTCTGTAACCCAAGCCAAGTGGCTTTGGTACATTGCTCTTCCATCTTGTCTGTTGGATATGTAGGATGCCCAGTGTCCCCTGTACCATCATGTCATCCATTTCCAAGCTCCAGCTTGTCAGTGAATCTACACTGAGTGTAGCAATTCTAAGTTCATGTTCAGCAGGTTGATTGGTTTTATGTCAAGCTTTCAACAGAGCTATCCCAGGTAACCGAGGCTGGGCAACTGGACACCGGCTGGCCAATTGTTTTTTACCCAGGGCTGCTGGGCTTTATGGTGGGCTCACACTGGCCAGTGCAAGCACATACACTCCTCACATTGTTAGCATGGGTCTCTGGTATAGGTCAGAGTAGGCCGGGTCCTCAACCCACTTATCAACAGCAAATACCCATGCCCATTTGGCGAAATTAGCCACCATGACTGAATCACCTAAGTTTTGCATGTTATGTTATGTTTGCACTCTCTTGTGTTCATCTAATATCACTTAAGTAGACAGTGTCTTAGTGAACATAGGGGGCCCTAAAATGACTTGCAATCAACTTAAGAAGGCTGCAAAGCAAGTGCATGAAGTCAAAAGTGTCTCTATACACTATAGTCTACATCTTACCAGATGATATTGTACCATTTGATCCCAGAACTATATTTCTGTATCAGGCTAAACCAGAGGGGATTAGGTTGTCAGGGATTTAGCATCAGCCATGACCTGCAGTTCCGGTCTCACTGATATGAACAGATCCCGCCAGATTTACTCTGTGCTACCTTCATCAAATTACCTGCTGAGCCATTAAGCTAAAGTTTCTGAAATTCTAACTTACCTGCAGACATTGACCTATAGCTCAGAGTCACAGGACTAGAGCTTGAGTGTTGGCCTTATCTGATTAGACCACTCCCTAATGAGTCTGCTTCTCGCAGCTTGAACTTTTCCCCAACCATCCCACTCTTTGCTTGTTGCAGTTTTAAAAGGCTGTCTCTGACTTTTCACCCGTTATGGTATTCTGCCTTCCAAAGTCTCTTCCTCCCTCTTTCCCATTGCCATTGTCTGTCATGCAAGCTATTTAATACTTTTCTACATGTTGTTTTCCATAAATCCATAATACTGAGTGCCCATCCAGCAAACCAGTATTGGTCTTGAGTAAACCTCCTTTACTAGAAATTGCTTTCTATTCATTTTCCCAGAGCTCCTGTCTGCTTAGCACACTCACCACACTCTTAGAGGGTCCTGAATTAATCCTGCTCCATTCTTGGCAACTTACAGATTTAATTTTTATTATTTTGCACTTCATTTAACTGCTTTAGAGAAGTGCTGCTTTTTGCTTTATTTGTTGATTGCACTTTAAATCATTTTTAAAGGTCCCTAATACTTGAAATCTTCTTGTTCAGGTACTTTGTTTAAGTACTTCAGTGGCAGCATTGCACTCTGAGACAATACATTTTTATGTTTTTACATTGAGGATTAGGATAGTCCATCAAGCAGCAGTAGGTGGTGGTCTGGTCTAGCTGAGTTGGGAACACCTAAGAAAGCTGCAAGTGTAGTAGTTTTGTTGTCCAGAGGGCTTAGGAGCCAGTTTTCGATGTTTTAATTGCATGTATAACTTTGGAGCATTTGTGCACCATGGCCCATCATGCAGCAGTAGTTATTTGTATCCTGTAGAGACGTAGATACCTAGAAGACAAATTTCCCTATAAAACCACCTCTTAAATGGAACCAATAGCTCAGTGAGAGTAGAACAACTACTTTGTGCTTTCAGTAGCATAAAGCAACTAGTTTGCATGTTGAGAAGCACTGACCCTTGAAATTAGTATTATACAGCCTAGTCCAGTCTCTAGGTCCCAAAGCACCCTTAGTCATCACATTATTAACCCCTAGTGCACTGCACCATTGCAGCTCACCCAATAAAGAACCTGACATCATGGATATGCACTTTCCCAATTTCTCTCCAGTCAGTTTGGTGGCTATGGGTATATTGAGACAATGTAGCAACTGTATAATGTTTACTGACAACCATTTAATCCTCAAAGAAACATATACAGCATGTGGGAGATGAATATACACAATGTCTCTGGAGGCAAAAATCTCATGAACAAACACTCATAATAGCCATCTGGTTGCCTGAAACACACATGTTATACCCAATACACGTAGAAAGCACCCTGCACATAGACTTACTTATGCTGAGGCACTTAAATGCAATCCTCCTAAACCCCAAAGACCTCCCAGACATTCTACCTGCAAATATTATCCACAGTAAATCCGAAAGCAGTGAACAGAAACAACACCTAACACTACACATACAGCCACACCTAGTGCAGCCCCAACTACCAAGCCATAATACAATCTAATACACTTCCCAGGACTCTAGTCATAGGGAACTCATTGTACAACATACTAATGCCCTGCTCACTAGGCTGAACAAGGAGAAAATGATGGTCAGTTGCCTATCAAGGCCCAGGATCCACCTAGTTATGCATGCATTCAAGTCATTTGCACCACAGGTACCAGTATTATTCATTCATTCATAGTCTGTGTAGGTGAAAATGACATGCCTCCTTAGACTATATGATGAGAGACAATATGGAGCTCTTGGACTAGTTTTGTCATCATTCTAGGGGGATACAGTGAATGTCAGCTTGGGAGGACATGGTTGGCAAACCACATTGCTTTGCCAAGGGTGGTCTACACCTGCCCCCTTTAGGATGTTGAACATTGTCTAAAAATCATCCTCCCCTATAGAGCTTTTTTATGCAATGTCAAATGGAAAAACCTTCCAACATAGCAAAAATCTGCCCAAGGAAATCTAAAGGTGTTACTGCTCAGTGCCAAGAGTATAAATAAGAAGCTCTACTCCCTCCAAGCTCTCCTCATCTTGGACAATGTGGACATCTGTGCAGTTATGGAGACATGGTTTAAAGTGACAGAGAGTACCCTGGCAGTGCAAGACTTCAGCAACTGCACAGACAGGGAGTAAAGGTGGAGGTATCTCAATCTACATCAACAACATATCTCTAGGCTGGTTAAACAGGATGATGCACTGGAGTCCCTCCATGTCCAGATTACCATAGACAATGTCTCATAGCATATCCTAGCAAGCTTTAGGTTACCCTCTATGTCCCATGAAACCCATAACTCATACTTAGACCTATTGGAGAGACTCATCATTCAGCCAAATTTCATCCTGATGGGGATCTTTAATTATCCCTCTATAAACTCGGATTCCTACATGACCCCAGATTTGCAGGTGCAGAGGTTCCTAGACTTTGTAAACACAAATAGCCTAGACCAGTTAGTGCATACGCCTAATAGAAATTCAACCCCCCCCCCCAATGTTGTGCCCTCTCTGGTAAGGTCAGACCACAAAGGGGTCTCCTTTAATAAAACTTAATTCTGTAACCACAACACATACCGTAATACTTAGAAAATACTCCAAGGAAAAGAACTTTTTATTAAGTAACAACCTGTCAATTGTTCATAAAAGCTCTGTACAACCAAGTGAATGATTGCATAGAGGCTACTGTGCCTACCAGAAGTAAACCCAAAACTAACACAAAATCCAAACCCCTTTGATGGAATTCAAAATGAAACAGGTTGTACAACAAAACAAAAAAGTCGTAACTAAAATTAGGAATTGTAAAAAAAAAAAAGATAAAAACTGTCTTAGCAAACAGAATAGACAACTAGGAGGACTAATTAAGTCCAACAAAGAAAAAATTTAGTTAAAGATGCATCCAGGACCAACGATAACCATCCAGCCTTCTTTAGCTATGTTTGAAACTTCAAAGGCAGCACACAACAGTGTGCTGAACTCTTTGTAAATGGAGCCATGTTCAAGGAACTGGGAGATACAGCAAATCTTCTGGCTGATAAATTTGCCCCTTCCCTCCCCAAGCCACCCCCCCCAATTAATGTCATCTAACATAACCCCTCCTACAATCATTAGGGAGCAGATCTTAGAAGCCTTCTCTAAGGCTAAATGTGTAGCTTCAATGGGCTCCAATAATATTCCAGGATGCCTCCTAAATAGCCAGAAATATGACCTGTCAAGATTGCTAGAATCACTATTCAACCATATTGTCTGCTCAGGCTTTGTGTCACGTGATTGGATGATTGTAACAGTCATCCATCTGCACATGGGTAGATGGTCAACGGACCCTGGGAACTACAGACGCAGTCTGACTAGTGCCATATGCAAAGCCATGAAAAGAATTATAATGGAAATGATTAACAATGACATGGAAAACCTTCAGACAATGGACCCAACCCAGTCTGGTTTCGTCAAAGGCAGGCTATGCTTACTCAACTGGGAGGACTTCTTTGAGAAGATCACAAAGATAATGAATTAGGGCAAAATAGTGCATACTGCTTACCATTTGGCATACTGGTTAAGGTCTTTGCCTCCCATGCACAAAGTTTGATCCTGACATCCGTCTAATGCCTGTATGGAGTTTGCATGTTTTCCTTGCATCTCACTGGGGTTCCTCCCATCTCCCAAAAATATGCTGAGTGTTTTCATCTCAAACCCACCTAAGAATAGAGTTATGGGCAGCACATATTCTAAATGGTGCTGTATAGGGAGAAGAGTTGTATAGATCATCTGTTTTGGGAATCTATGTAGTGCACAGTATCCTCAAGATAGGAGAACACAGATCACAGTCTGAATGCTATGGCAGGACTAGCCACTCAGCAGTGTAAATTATGGGTGATTTGGTTGTGTTGGCTAATGTCACCAAATGGGGATAGGTATTTGCCACTGATAAGTGGGTTGAGGACCTGGCCTACTCTGACTTATGCCAGTGACCCATGCTAATGGTGGGAAGAATATATGTCCTCTATTGTCAGATGTGTCCACTTTAAAGCCCAGGAGTTGTGGATCAATAAAATACAGGATTACCGGTGCCCAGTTACGCAGCTTAAGTTACCTGGGATAGCTGTGATGAGAAAAAGCAGGATGTAAAGCCAATCAACCTGCTAAATATGAACTAAGGATCTCTGCACTCAGTACAGGTTCACTGACAAGATGGAGCTTGTAAGTGGATGACATGATGGTAAGGAGGAGGTTGGACATCCTCTGTATCCAGGAGACAAGATGGAAGGGCAGTGCAGCAAAGGTACCTAGCTTGGGATCCAGAGTCTACAACTCTGGCGGAGAAAAGACTAGACATGGTGTGGGAATTGTGGTGAGGGAGAGGCTTTAAAAGACAGTGAGGGGCATCATAAAAATTAATGACGGACTCATGGCAATCAGACTCTAGGGAAATGATAGGGCAGTATTCAGAGTCACAGCATATGCCCTACAGCAGGTTGTGACTGTGGGGAAAACAGTACATTCAGGCAACAGTTGCAAGGCCTTCTAAATAAAGCAAGAAAACATGAATTTGTGTTAATAATGGGGGACCTGAAAGCACATATAGGGACAGACAGAACAGGATATGAGGACTGAGTGGGTCCACATGGGTGGGGCAACAAGAATAAAGAAGGAGATGCCATTTAAGACTTCTGTCTGACAAATGGCTTGATGGTGATCAACACAGGTTCAGCAAGATAGGAAGTCACAAAATCATAGAAAAGAGTAGCTAATATCCAACTCAGGTAGACTTCGTCCAAGTAAGGAAAGGGCATTAGGGTAAAATCAGTGATTGCAAAGTAATTCCCACTGACGCAATCAGCCCACAGCATAAACCACTGGTTGCCACAATCAGCTGCAATCAATGGTCAGAGAAGGCTATAAGGTTAACAGAGACCTGGCTGAAGACCTGGAAGGTTACTAGAGTGAAAGAACAACAGGTCAATGAATTACTCAGGGCTCTAGCACCTCAAAAAGAACAGAAAATAAGTGCAGTTGTAGAAGAATGACAGCACCTTAAAACAGAAAATGTGAGGACTACATAACAGATATGCAACTGAGCCAGGTATGGAAATAAGGTACATAAGGAAAGCTGGTGGTGGAATGCAGAAGTCCAGAAAGTCATCAAAAGAAAGAAGGAGTATAGGAAAAAGTGGAAAACAGAAATGAAGGACCAGGCTAGGAAGGAATTCTGGTTGGCTAACAAAGAGGCTAACAGAGGTGTTGCAATAGCAAAGTACAAGGCACCAGGAGCACTCTACCAGCTTCTGAAAAATGGCTCAGTAGATTGTACAAAGAAACTATATCAGGTTGCAAGGCAAAGACAGAAAGACAAAGAAGATAGTCAGGCACCCTTCATATGGGAAGCTAGCAACAACCTGCTCACCAGTCCACAGAACATAAAAGGCAGATGGGTGGAGTACTTCCCAGAGCTTCTATATGTAGAAAACCCCACATAAGCTGTACTGTCCCAGACACAGCCTACAATGAAAGAAGAGGAGGAGCTCACCATAAAAGAAGTAAGAACACCACTAAGGAAAGTTAAGTCTGGGGAAACCTGCAGACTCAGATGAGGTCACATCAGATATGATAAGGGTGAGATAGGGAAGGAATGGCTTCTGAGGGTAATCGCAATAGTATGGAAAGAAAGGTGCATCCCAAGTGACTGTAGATTAAGCACACTCATGCCAGTATTCAGTAACAAAAGTGACATTCAAGACTATGGGCAGTACAGAGGCATCAAACTCCTGTCACACTGCATGAAAGTTCTGGAGAGGGTGATTGATAAATGAATACACACTGTAGTAGAAAGTAAGATGGGAGATGAGAAGTTCAGATTCAGATTAGAATGCAGTACAATTGATTTGATGTTTGCAGTTAGACAGATAGTTGAGAAGAAGGTACAGATGAGGTAAGAGTCCAACTGGGCATTCCTATTCTTGTAGAAAGCATATGACAAGGTCCCAGGAAAGCTGAGTTGAGCAGTCCTATGATGGTTCAAAGTCCCAGAAATATTGGTAGCATTAGTACAGGCTATGTGCATGATCCTAGTAACACAAGTATGGCCAATGCTCTGACTCTCAGAGGGATTCCCAGTGAAAGTGAGTATGCATCAGGGTTTGGCTCTGATCCCACTGCTGTTCATACTGGTGATGGACTACATTATCAAACAGAATGGAGGGGGCAGATCATAGCTGCTGTATGCAGATAATGTGGCATTACAGTCAGACTCTGAACAAGAACTTCAGCAAATGATAGGGGAATGGAATGTGAATCTGAAAGAAACATAGGATGAAATTAATACAGATAAGACAGTAGTAATGGCAAGAAATGGAAGAAATTAGAAGAAGCTGAGATCTGTAGTAGAAGGAAAAATAGCGGAATCAGTTAAGATCTCCAAATATTTGGGTGGGGTGGTAGACAAGAAAGGAAGTCTGAATGAGGATGTCAAAGCTAGAATCAGGGGGCTGCACTCAACTTGCACAGAGTGTCAGAGGTAGTTTGTCACAGAAGAATGCCAAAGAAGCCGAATAGTAAGGTTTATAAAACACTGGTGCAACCAGTACTACTGTATATTAAAGAAACCTGGGCAGCGAAGGTACAGCAGTTGAGGAACCTAGACGTGATGTAGATGAAATGTCTAAGATGGGAAGTAGGATTCACACTGTGGGACAGAAGAAGGAATGAGAAGAAGCTCAAGTATCATCAAATGCTGCAAACGTCAAAGTGAATTTAACACAGTAGTTTTGGCACATATGGAGGAAAGCAGAAGGCAATCTGGTGAAGAAGATTTGGACAGCCAGGAAGAAGACAAGACAAAACAAGGGCATCCAGCAAAAAGAGATGATGGATTGTTTGAGAGAAAAACTGTGACAGTTAGGCATGACTGTTGAAGATGGTAGGAGAGTGGCATTGAATTGATAGAGATGGTGACAATTTATGCAACACCCTGATCCCATGCAGAAAATGGGAAAAAGGAGATGATGATGATGATGGTGATGATGATAATGATGATGGTGGTGATGATGATGATGATAATGATGATGGGTAAATGTAGATATGCAAGATTACTACTTGGACTCTCAATAAATAAGTATTTTAACAAGCTAGCATTTAAATGGGAGTTTCAGCTAATAGGATTAGCATTTCTTGTGATGTTCTGCAATGGCCAGTTCAGTCTTTCCTTGACTGTTGTGACTATGTGTGTGTATCTGCACAAATAACATGATAGACTCCCTTCCTGTTCTGTATCCAAAAAGTGATAACGTGTTGCTGAAATATATTTCATTCACCGGTCTAAATTGGAATGACAACAGACAGCAACTCCAGATGACTTAAATCAAAATAAAAAGGAAACAAAACCTACAACTGTGTGCCTCAAGCATGATTTGCCTATTTATAAATCCCTGCTTTTGCCTCAAAAGAAAAATCATTCCACCATGACCATCTACTTTCTTTATTGTCAGCCTGCTGTTCTTCATATGTTTAAATGGCTAACTGCATGCAGATCCAGCAGAATCTTCGGCCACCATACCAAACATCTATAATACTACATAACCTTGTTCTGGCAGGATACGACAGGATGGTGGCATGGACGGTCATCACCCACAGTTTGTAATAATACCTCCCCATTCCCCCAGACAGCTCTAAACTCCTGTTATTTATTTGACAAATCCTCCCTATAACTCAAAGGTGAAGAACCCAAAATACAACAATGCATGATAAACCGGCTCTGTGGTGTAGAGGTAGAAAGCCCTAACTATGGGTCACTTGATTTGAACTCAATTAGGAGCTAGCTGGGGAAAATGGAAGTGAATGGTTATTACTGGATCACCAGTCCAGAGGTGGAGAGGTGGTTTTGGCTTGCCACATAGGTGACACCTAGCAGGAGTGCTAGATGCTACATCCAGTGGAGTCTAAGCCTATTGAGCTCATGCTGTCTGAGTGAATTTATATTTGTAATCTGAGGGGAACTCAGTGTACGCAGACATGCTTTTCATAAGGAGACAGCAATAATTAAGTTCAGATGCTGCCAAAACATTTTCCCAAGGGAGATAGGTAAGTAACCTCACAGTCCTAAAACATAAGACTGTTCAAAATAATTGTAGTTCAAATATTGACATACATGTATACAAAGTGCCTTAATACTGATTTTCAAACTGTTATACCTGACATGCCATTTGTACTGGATGGGCAACAGCCCATTGCATAAACTTTGTTGTAGGTGCATGCAATGGGCCATTGAATAGATTTATTTGTTGTAGATGCATGCAACATTGCATACATTTATTTGTTGTAGGTGTATGTAATGACTCATTGCATAGATTAACTTGTTGGTGCATGCAATGCTATATTGTATAGACATATTTTTGTAGGTGTATGCAATGCCATTGCAAAAATTATTTGTTATAGGTATATGCAGTGTCCCACTGAATAGCCTTATTTGTTGTAGGTGGATGCAATGGCCCATTGCATGGACTTATTTACTGTAGATGTATGCAATGGCCAATTGCACAGACTTATTTGTTGTAGGTATATGCAGTAGCCCATTGCATATACTTATTTGTTGTAGGTGTATGCAGTGGCCCATTGCATAGAGTTATTTGTTGTAGGTGTATGCAATAGCCCATTGTATAGACTTATTTGTTGTATTTGTATGCACTGGTCAATTGTATAGACTTATTTGTTGTAGGTATATGCAACAGCCCATTGCATAGACTTATTTGTTGTAGATGTATGCAGTGTCCATTGGATAGATTTATTTGTTGTAGATGTATGCACTGTTGGTGTATGCAATGCTTATTTGTTGTTGGTGCATACCATGGCCCATTGCATGCATTTATTCATTGTAGGTGTATGTAATGACTCACTGCATAAACTAACTTGTTGTTGGTGTATGCAATAAGCCATTGCATAAGCATATTTGTTGTGGGGATATGCAATAGCCCATTGCATAGACCTATTTGTTGTAGGTGTATGCAATGGCCAATTGCATAGACTTGTTTGTTGTAGGATAGACTTATTTGTTGTAGGTGTATGCAATGGTTATTTGTTGTTGGTGGATGCCATGGCCAGTTGTATAGACTTATTTGTTGTAGGTATATGCAACAGCCCACTGCACAGACTTATTTGTTGTTGGCGTATGCAATGGCCCATTGCATAGACTTATTTGTTGTAGGTGTATGCAATGGCTAATTGCATAGACCTATTTGTTGTAGGTATATGCAATAGCCATTCGATAGACTTATTTGTTCTAGGTGTATGCAATGGCCCATTGAATAGCCTTATTTGTTGTAAGTGTATGCAATGACTCATTGCATAGACGTATTTGTTGTAGGTGTATGCAATGACCCATTGCATAGACATATTTGTTGTAGGTATAAACAATACCCTATTGCATACACCTACAACAAATAGGTACCAAAACATTAAAAACAGGAGCAATACTTTTACTGCTATCCCATCACGATATGTTATATCTTAGGCGGAAGATATCCCTAAACCAGTAGGACTGAAAATATGTTGATGAACAAATTAGAAAAAGTTACAATCCTTTATAGATAGCATTGATGGTAAAACTTTGGTTAATATTAATGCACAGAATGTTATTGTAAATGCAGCCCCCTGAGATTAAAGAATGGTAATCAGTGACGCACTGCAGGGGTCGGCATTGATGCTAGTCTCTTTCAGTGGCATTACAATGACACTTAGGGAAGTCTAGAAGGCAGAATTATCATGTCTTTGATGACACGCATATGCAATATGGAGAACATTTAAGAATGCATAGAAAGGCTAAACAAACAGTTGGAAATATTGAGAAATGAGAGAGTGATTTAAACCCTGTGGTCCAAATTCAGTGCAAAAAATGCAAAATAATGCATCTAGGATGTCAAAAATCCAAGGAAGGAATGCACAATTGTACTACTGGAAGAATAATAAAAACAGCAAATGAAGGCAATGAATTAATCATACTAGCTGACCTAAGAGTGAGGAACCTCTCTGACAGACCACTAAAAATGATTGGAGAATGTACTGTGTGTACACAAGAAGAGGCGTCTTTATTTGAAAATTAAAACTTGTTTTCTGTCCATATACAGGTTGCAATCCCAGTGATACTATTGTTAGGAGGCTAAAGTGCAGAGGTTCTGCAGAAGCCAGCAAAAGATGATTGTATCTAATGAACAGTCCATGTGGTAAAGTGAAACAACAGCTCACAGTATATGTAATGTGGACAGGAAGGATGTGGTAGAAACCTCAAGAAAAGTCATAAAGTTCATGTGTTTGACATGCATGAAAATAAAACAACATATTTATAAGTTACAAGGTTTACAGGATATGGGCAGGTATTATTTCACAGAAGAAGACATAGGTGACCCAAATAGGTTTCTTGCAGAAGTAATGAAGTTTAAAACTATTAGAAGTAAATAAATACTGCATTAAAATGAGACACATTATATGAGGTGTTATAGGAAAAAAAATAATTGTTTGCTTAAGCAGGACTAGCAGATTAGCTAATGGTTAGGGAATGGGCAGAAAGGGTTATGAAATTATTTAGTGTCAGAATTTATTTACTTTTTTGTTTCAATTTGCTTTTACCTTATCAGGAAAAAATCCTGACATGTTTTAGATATGCTGTCTCCCTCTGTTTTTTTTTTTTTTTTTTGCATTTGATTTTTATTGATTTGTATTGTGATGATAACATGTCTGGTATGTTATCTAGCTGGCATATTTCAGCATTACATATGCTTACCATCTAAGAACTTCTGTATGTTATGCTCAAGTCTGCTGAACTTTCTTGTATTACTGTAATTCGCTATGTTAACTAGATGACTACAGATCCCCAAAACTTCATTTTTATTTCTGCTTCAGTTATAGCAATAAAGTGAAAATTGCAGAGGTAAGCTCCTGGATCGCCAGTCAGAGCATTATTGAATTAAATTAATACACAGACAATCAAATTAATATGTGTACATTGCAATGGTGGAGCCAGTCTAACATGCACAGATTAGGTGATATCAGAGCCATTTTGGTGTTCGGCAGGGGGCTTGTCTATCTTAACCTTCCATAAGCATTTATTTCATTTGACAAAGATTATCTCAAAATGACTCCATTATTGTTTGCATCTATTTTCATACATGCCTTTATGTAGCCCTGACAACTATACACAGTGGACAGAAGGGGTCCTGGCTAAGAGGTTGAGGTTACATGAAATCAGTATCTCTGCACCTCGGAAAGAGGGGAGACCTACCCTTCCTTCTGATTCTCTATACTGCAACACTACAACACCAATAAACATGCAAAAATAGACACACTGCAACGACAAACTGCATGCCATCATTCTCACACATTATGTTTTTTGATGGAAATATTTACCCACAACACTACCTCTATCTCCACTAATTAATTATTGACACTGTAAAGTTACTTCCGCATGCAAAAAATGTCATGCCGTCTCTGACAGTTATATGATTCTGTCATGACTGAAAGGAAATTCACCTGTAGTAATTTAATTCTGTAAAGCAGAACGGGCTCAGCACACCATTTTTCCTCTTCATTGTTCTCTTTTTTATTAAGTCTGTAGAGTCAGAGAGTTGAAAAGATTGCCCAAAGTCATAATGTACTAATTACACAATGCTAATTATACTTCTCAGAGATGTGGGTGGGATTAGACTTTTCTAGTTACTTCTATTATGTGTATTTATTTAATTTTCTAAGCCTAGTTCCTTTTCAAGCCCACAACATTTATTTGTGACAGAACTAAGGGAACTTAGTAAGATACACTTGACACATGAAGTCAGTGGGCACTGCACAGGAGGGGGAATGGATCAAAGTTTGGTTTATGTGAGTTACCCACATATACAAAGTTTTGTTTGAAGCATTTACCTAATTGCTTTGCTGGAGGTTGTCTTTTTTTCACCAGAGAACTAAACCAAGAGTCCAGAGATGTGTCTCCTGTGAGTAACACAGAAATTACAATTTCCCCACTCACACACCCCGGTGCTGCTGTGTTTTTAAATTCACCTGTCTCTCTAGTTGCCTGCCCCTTATATTAATTTGATCATGCATTTCCTTTTGTGTTCTATTTCATTGGCTACTGTCAATAAGCACAAAATTATAATTTTGTGAAATCACTCTCCCATCAGCTATTTACATTTATTTACCTTCACACTGTGTTCCATAGAGCCAGAATATTAACTGCTCACTCTCATCCAATCTATCTTATTCTTTTAAAATGAATGGCTCTCCCTTAGATTGCTAAAGCTTGTGTAAACTCCTCTTTCATACTTAACTGCTCAGTGCACACTACAGCTCTTAGGATGTTAGCCCATTTTTCTCTTCTTACCTTTAAAATCTGTAATATCTGCTCCAAGCCCACTAGATATTGGAGAGCATGCGTTCTGCTTGTCAGTAGTCATCTTGGTATTAGTGCTTCTGTCTTGCTGCTGGTGAGAGAAGGAGCTGAGGGCATTGGTTCCTGACTGTCTCTTATTGGGCGGTGAGTGTTTGTGTTGGACATTACTGATTGGTGCAGTTGCTATTCAAGGCATCTACCTGGAAAAGACTACAGCAGGCTTACAGATCCCTGCATTACCTGGGACAAGACTGTGATCTCCAAAGAGCCTGTGGTCTGCTTCTCATCTTGGAACTGGTGCTACTGTTTTGCCACTGGTGAGAGAAAAAGCAAAAGGGTATTGTATACTAGCAGTATGGTGCTATGATGAGACAAACAGCATGAAACTGTGGTAAGACCAGCAGTAGTAGTAGCCAGGTAGTAGCCAGTTAGGTGAATCCCCACTAGTAGCTTCCACTGCAGTGCTTTGTACAGACCTAGGCAACTTAATTTGACATTTGTCTGTAAAGACACCCTTGACATTTCACCAGTACTTAGTTGTACGCAAGGCTACTAGTTTGCAGTGATAAGCACTGCCCCAGATACCCCTGACTTTAATTTATATTCTAACTGTAACCATCTAATCAATAAAAAAGGGCCTTTTGTCAGGGATATGAACTTTCCCACTATCTCTGTTACAGGCTTGCTGGATATGGGCATCCTGAGGCTATGCAGAAATTGCCTCATATTTACTGACAACCAGCTAATTCTCCCACAAAAAATGATAATATATATATGAAAGATGTACTTTCACAATGTCGTTGGAGGCAAAGCTCTCACATAAAAGTACTCCTAATATCAATTAGGTTGTCAGTGATACATGTGCTGTACCCATCACACACAGAATGAAGCAGACCTATAGACACACATATGCTGATGCAATTAAATGTAAACTTCCCTAAGCTACAAAGACCTCCTAGATGAAGCACACATAAAAAATGTCCTATGCAGATCCGAATGCACTCTTTCAAAACACCCACATCAACATATGCAGCCACATCTCATGGAGCCTCTACTTCTAAGCCAATAAGGCAAGCCACCAAACAACCCAATATTCTGGTCATTGGAGACTCCATTATGAGACACACTGATGCCCCTCTCATCATCCTGAGTAAGGAGAAAGTCACAGCCAGTTGCTTATCAAGGACCAGGATCCACCAGATTAAGAAAGCAGTCAGTTCATTGCATCAAAAATACCAGTGTGACTCAGTCATAGTCCATGTGGGTATAAATGACTTGAGTCATACCCATACCTCTCAACTGCCCAGATTTTCACAGATTGTCCAGATTTTTGGCTCATATATTGATCTGTTCCACATAAAATTTGTATTTTTCTGGTAAATCACTGTGATGATCTCAGGATTTATTCAGTAATTAATGACATACTTTCAGTTTCAGACCTCATATCATTCAGAAAAAGAATGCTAAAACAAACCCTGTTACTCTAGCAACTTTCTAAGTTTATAAGAGCAATATTTAAAATATGTCCCTATTTTTGGCCCATTGTCCCCCCATTTTGACAGGCTTTGTCCATATTTCTTGCACTAAGAGGTTGAGAGGTATGGTCATACCTCTCTAGACTATATGAAGAGAGAGAGAGAGAGAGAGAGAGAGAGAGAGACACCATAGAGCTCTTAGAATATGTGTCCCAGGCAGGTATGAGCCAAGCACTGAGCAGAATTCTACCTTCTCCATGGATGATGCCACATGAATGAATGTATGAATTGGCTTATTTTCTGGTGTCATTCTATGGGGGTGCAATATTTGTCAGCATGGAAGCAGAAGGTCAATAGGCCTTTGAATATTAGTTAAAACATTGCCTTCCCTCATAGTGCCTTTTCTAGGTAATGCCAAAGTGAAAATACCTCTGACATAGCAAATCATAACCGAGAAAATCAAAAGGTGTTACCGCTCAATGGTAGGAGTTTAAACAAGAAACTCTACTCCCTACAAGCTCTCCTGTCTTTAGAGAATGCTGACACTGAGACATGTTTTATAGCTGCTGACAGCACAATGGCAGTGGAAGGCTATAATGCCTTCCACAAATTTAGTCCAAATACTACACAGGCATGTACTAAAGGTGGAGGTGTCTTGATTTACATCAAAAATAAACATACTTTATGGCTGGTCAAACAGGAAGATGCACTTGAGGTTCTCCATGTTCAAATCACCATAGGCAAAATCTCATACCATTTCCTTGCAAGTTATAGGCCTCTCTCTATGACCCAGGAAACTCATAATATGTATTTATGCTTACTGGATGCATTCCTCATCCAATCCAATACCATATTCATTGGCGAATTTAAATACTCCACTAGTAAGTGGGAATCATATATGACACCGAGTGTGCAGATTTCTACTGAAAGGGGGATCTCAGACACTAGTTAGCAAGTAGCCTGACCCCCTATTACCCATGGTGGCTTAGCAGCAGCTTGGGCAGTTGTTGGAGGCAACAACTGAGACAGAGCTAGGGACAGGCATATGGCACAAAAAGAACATCTCCTGGAGTGAGCTGTAGATTATCCTCACACAGCTGCCCTAATGTGCCAACAGATGAGGGTGTGGCTTATACCTCCAGTCATAGTGATCTATAAGCTGGTGATAGAGTACAGTAATCTCCCTGTTGGCCAAGGTGGTAGTTTTCATGAGTCTGTTTGTATTCCACCCTGTCCCCAGACAGGAGCATCCCCTTCCTATTGTGTCCAGCCCCTTATTACCTTCTGCATTACTGCACCACACCATCACCATTTATGTACCCACTTTGTCTCTCTTCATTTTGTGTCTCTCACTGCTTGTGTGCACACATACCCCCTTGTTTGTCTGTGCTATTCTAGCCGCTGTACACTGACCTATTTCAGTTTGTCTCCTTCATTTTGTGTCTCTCACTGCTTGTGTGCACACATACACCCTCGTTTGTCTGTGCTATTCTAGCCCCTGTACACTGACCTACTTCAGTTTGTCTTCTTCATTTTGTGTCTCTCACTGCTTGTGTGCACACATACACTCTTGTTTGTCTGTGCTATTCTAGCCCCTGTACACTGACCTACTTCAGTTTGTCGCCTTCATTTTGTGTCTCTCACTGCTTGTGTGCACACATACACCCTCGTTTGTCTGTGCTATTCTAGCCCCTGTACACTGACCTACTTCAGTTTGTCTCCTTCATTTTGTGTCTCTCACTGCTTGTGTGCACACATACACCCTTGTTTGTCTGTGCTATTCTAGCCCCTGTACACTGACCTACTTCAGTTTGTCTCCTTCATTTTGTGTCTCTCACTGCTTGTGTGCACACATACACCCTTGTTTGTCTGTGCTATTCTAGCCCCTGTACACTGACCTACTTCAGTTTGTCTCCTTCATTTTGTGTCTCTCACTGCTTGTGTGCACACATACACCCTTGTTTGTCTGTGCTATTCTAGCCCCTGTACACTGACCTACTTCAGTTTGTCTCCTTCATTTTGTGTCTCTCACTGCTTGTGTGCACACATACCCCCTTGTTTGTCTGTGCTATTCTAGCCCCTGTACACTGACCTACTTCAGTTTGATACCCTTTTGTCCTGCTACCATTTCTCTCATCCCTTAAATAAAAGAAAAATGGATGTCCTGTTTTCCTCCCAACTTGTAGTCTGCTAGTTTAGTCCTTCTGTATGTCCTCAGCTTGCTGCCATCCCCTTTTCTCTACATTTTGGATAGTCCTTTCCTTCACATTTATATATGTGACAAATGTCCATGTCTGTGGACACCACTGTGCTGTGGTTACAGTTACTGTATATCTGTTTATCTTTTTTTACACTGCTTTGTGCCATCCTACCCAGGGGCATGCTAACATGTACAATATTTTCTTTATGTATACTGATGTACTCTGCTTTATTCAGCCGAGCAGTTGTTTGTGAAGTAAAACAGTCATTTCTTGCTAGTTTTGAGTAAGGATTTTTATATATATGTACCGCCTTTTGCTTCTGTGTGTATTTCACTTTATTTATTTATTTATTTTTATTTTACATTTGTTAACCGAGCTAGTCTAGCTGGATACATGTCCATTTTCAGTGGAGGCCCGGGGAGAAAAGCTCCAGGAAAAGACATAAAATAGACATATCAAAGTCATAATACATCCAATTAAAAATACAAAAGGTGATAACGGGACAAATTAGAAGATACAAATGTTAAAAAAAAACAAAAAATATAATTTTCTTGGATGTGTCTTCTTTGGGTCTTTGCTGTGCTCATCTTTGTAGAAGTGAGTGCAGCTACCTGTATGTAAACACTGTCTACCCTACTTTAGATATGTAACTGGTCTAGGTACTGCTACATACTGCCCTGAGCAGGTGCATAATATGTCTATGAATCACAGCTTATATGTCATCCATAGCAGATTTATTGACAAATTTCATATGTGTTTTTGACAACTCTGGTTGAAACATAAATGTGAACACATTTAACTGAAGTGCACAAATGACCAAAACAGTTTTGCTGAAAACATATTTTGCTAACAACATTGAAATAACGATTTTTTTTCTAAATATGGTGTAGTTATTTTGCTTTACAGATTGATTTACACATTTTATTTAAGATTTATCACTTCAGGTTAATTTTTCATACAGTAATTTTCTCTTTTGTTTTATGCCTGTTACTACTTGCACAATAGTTTTAACTTATAGATCAATTTATTAGAAAACTATCACTTTTCAAGTTCTAATAAAACATGTGAGGCTGAAACACGAAAAAAATGATTTGCTTCCATCATTACTCAATGTAGAAAGTTTTCCCCAACACCCCATTCATTTTTATTCCAACTCCAATTGCAGGATGTTTGTTAAGATGAAATAACAGCAATGTAGGTTTCCAGCAAACAGATTATTGTACAGACTTCAAATATAATAGACCATGGAGTTATAGGACTTATTAAGGAGGTATGGATACAGAGCTCTGCACAAAGGGGTGGGGGTGATGGGTGTCCGTACAATGACCTGATTTGTAAGCTTTGACATTATAGGTTTCGATACTTGCATTGCTGTCAGCAAAATATGTTTCAACAAAACTGGTTCAGTCATTTGTGGTTTTCATTTGAATTTGATCAACTCTTAGTTTTCCGTGGAGTGTGACATGTATTCAGCGATGCAGTGAGGGACAGTATTTTTTTTTATTTGCATCTAGTTTGCTGGATTGGGCTAGATCTACATCTCGACTCTATGTTGCACATGAGTTCAGAAACATGTATTTTGGGATGCATAACTAGCCATTATAACCACAGTCTGTGAAAGAAAGAAAGAAAAAATAATACTGTCTCATGGTACTTAGAGCTTTGCAAAACTGTTAACTGTTTCTGAATCTTCTCTGTGAAATGAACTAGAATAGTTTTATATACTTTCTAGAGAGGGACACATTTATAGTATTAATGCATTAATTGTCAAAATAATAATTGCTGTACAGTGTATCTGCATAATGATTTGCCTTTTGACATTATACTTAATTCATTTTTTTAAGAAGGCCTTGAAAATTGTTTTAAAGGTGGTAAAAGATATGCTCATTACAGTTGTTATTATTTATTTTATTGTTATTTTGTGCTTACAAATTATGATTTGTTACCAAAGGTATGTTCATTAATACCCGACAGTGTTCAGATGGAAACAGGTAAACACAATAATCATTAAAATGTCTGTGAGAGAAGAAAGGGTTTAATGTAACGTTGGACTATATGAAGATGGTTTGGGCTCTTAGTTATTTTAAACAAAGTTCCTTTCTGGGCACTTCCCCAACATTGCACATGGCAGACAGGCAAAAATAAATGTGCCTGTACAGAAACTAAAAAAGGCTCTTGGTTCTCAAGTGAAATTACTACATGTCATATTCTTTCAGATAATCAACTAGTTGAGTCCGGTGCATAACATTTTATTTGTCCATCATTGTTACCCTTGCATTTATCGTCTTTTCATTTCTGTGGTCTGATGTCTGCTGGGCAGCTTTTCAAAGGTGGACATGGCAAAGCCATCTCACTGTAAACCACTTTCACATTTTTTACAAATGCATTCCAATAACAGACACCCAGATATTAAACCTTTTATTTAAGAACATATATTTTGGAACTAAATTAAGAAACATTCATCTATAGCATAAGGAAAATGTAGCAAAAACATCTTCCTATGTCTTTAGAAATAATATACATCTTTTTGATTTATAATGAAGTAATTTCTCATAATATGTATTACAAAACACATTTTTTCACTGTGCCTATGTGCATTTGCAGCATTAGCATAAAGACAGATGATGTGTATATGTGATGACCAAAGTCAAGTAATTTGTAAGAACATATACAATAAAATGTATGGTGTGTGTGTGTGTGTGTGTGTGTGTGTGTGTGTGCGTGCGTGCGTGTGCGTGTGTGCGTGTGAGTGTGTGCGTGTGCGTGTGCGTGCGTGCGTGCGTGTGTGTGTGTGTGTGTGTGTGTGTGTGTGTGTGTGTGTGTGTGTGTGTGTGCATTTGTGGCATACATAATTATAGTCGTCTCTGGGGCACTGCAGGAATAGAATATTTCTGCGAATGTAAAATAGCTGTTTATCACTGAGCTGCATTTAGCATTATGTTTGGTACAGAGACCAAAGCTAAGTATTGGTATACTGGTGGTCGTACAGCTAAACTGGACAGCACAATAAATATTTTCCTTTAGGAAATCCAGAAAATCAGAAACTATTTGTTAGCATCTTCTAGACTTTCTTGATTAGGTTCATTTGACATCTATATTCATCTTTTTTTCCAGTTGTAGGATGATAAAATGTTGATGACTAGAGAAAAACACTGAATAAAATATTAATGGGTTTGGCGAATTATTTGCCTTTCAGAACTTTGCTTCTTTATGGATCTTCTTCTTTTTCTTTTGGCTGTTCCTATTGGGGTGCCATAGTGGATCATCTGTTTCCATTTCTTCCTGTCCTCTGCATCTTACTCTGTCACACCAACCACCTGCATGTCCTCTCTCACCACATCCATAACACTTATCTTAGGCCTTCCTCTTTTCTTCTTACCTGGTAGCTTCATTCTTAACATCCTTTTCCCAATATACCCAGAATCTTTCCTCAGCACATGTCCAAACTAACGCAATCTCGCCTCTCTGGCTTTGTCTCTAAACCGTCAAACCTGAGCTGACCCTTTAATATACTCATTCCTAATCCTATCCATCCTCATCACACTCAGTAAAATCTCAACATCTTTAACTCTGCCTTGTCCAGCTCTGACTCCTGCCTTTTTGTCAATGCTACCGTCTCCAACCCATATAGCATAGCAGGTGTCACTACCCTCTTGTAGACCTTCCCTTTCACTCTGACTGGTACCCGTTAGTCACAAATCACTCCTGACACTTTTCTCCACCCACTCCATCCTGCCTGTACTCTCTTCTTCACCTCTCTTCCACACTCACCATTACTCTGAGCTGTTGATCCGAAGTACTTAAACTCATCCACCTTCCCCAGTTCTACTCCCTGCATCCTCACCATCTCTCTATCCTCCCTCTCATTCACACACTTACATTCTGTCTTAGTCCTGCTGACCTTCATTCCTCTCCTCCCTAAAGCATATCTCCACCTCTCCAGGGTCTCCTCAACCAGGTCCCTACTCTCATTACAGATCACAATGTCATCTGCAAACATCATAGTCCACGGGGCCTCCTGTCTGATCTTGTCTGTCAGCCTGTCCATCACCATTGCAAATAAGAAAGGGCTCAGAGCTGATCCTTGATGTACTCCCACTTCCACCTTAAACGTATCAGTCACTTCCACCGCAGACCTCGCCACTATCACTGGTTAAAAACTCCACTGTTTGGAAGTTTCTAGAAGGCCAATGCTTGCTTGGGCTAAAGGGAAGTCTCTGTGTTCACCAGTGGGAGTGGTTAACACTGAACAGCCTGCCTGTCCCTGGAGGAGTGGTTACTACCTAGAAGCTGTAGTTTTATTGGCCATTTTGGGTCAATTCTAAACTCCTTGATCTCTCACTCTTAAAACCCGGCTGCCTCATGGTTTTGGTGACTTTTCAGGCTTGCTAGTTGTTGCTGAAGCACCTACCAAGGGGAGAAAGCGCTGAGAGAAGAAAAGGAGCCACTTTTGTGATTTTAAGTATTTTCTTCTGATTTTTTTGTTAAGTTTTATTGCTTTGCCGCCTACTTTTTGGATTTTCCGGCTTGCTAAAGTTTATATCTGTAACAGTAACAGTACTTGGAACACATCTAGAGCCTGTTTACTGCATTTCCTGTGTTGCACTTAATTTAAAATTGTTTTTTTCTCTAAAAACTGCATTTTACCTGATTTCGGCCTAGCAGTCAAATGTGGGGTCATTTATTGCACTGTTTTGATTATTTTCCTGCCTGTGTATCTCTGCTACCTTTAAACTACAACAAAAAGAAAAAAAAAAAAAAATCTTGCTTTTTTCCCACTTTCTGAAAGTTAAGAAAGTTCAGTTACAGATTTGCTGTTCTGAACTGTTTGGAAGTTTCTAGAAGGCCAGTGCTTGCTTGGGCTAAAGGGAAGTCTCTGTGTTCACTAGTGGGAGTGGTTAACACTGAACAGCCTGCCTGTCCCTGGAGGAGTGGTTACTACCTAGAAGCTGTAGTTTTATTGGCCATTTTGGGTCAATTCTAATCTCCTTGATCTCTCTCTCTTAAAACCCTACAACTCTCTTTTTGCGTGGTTTTGCGCACTGAGCAGCGTCGCCTAATCAGGTTTAAACTATTCCAGGCTCCCCAAAGTCTGCTCTTCACTTTCTCCCTTAGAACCATTCAAACTCTCAAAGTAATCACTCTATTCTCTTTCTAAAGCCCTGCACTTGCTCAGCTCTTATAAGGAAACACTAACTAACTAAAGCACTACACCCTCCTTGACTTCTCATAAGTATTAGGCTCCCGATTGGTGAAACATTGGTTCCCTTCCCTAATCTGATCAGTAGAAAACAGTTCCCTATCCTAATCTGGTATGTCCAAGGGTCAGTTTCAAGGTTACTCTCCAGTCCAGCTGGTGAATCTGGGAATTTTAAGGCAATGCTACAATTGCCTTATGTACACAGACAACCCTCTCCTCCTTCCAACAAACTCTAATACATGTGAGAGATGCAGTTACACAGCCAAACTGGAGGCAGAGCTCTCTCAACCCAAGACTGGCAAAGTCAGTCAGGAGGAAAAGGTAACCACCCACACCACAAATCCAGTCTCACACAGACCTATTGCATCTGCATACCCAACACATAAACACACAAAAACATACTCGGAGGCTCTAAATAAAAATCTGCCTAAACAGCAAAGACCTCCTAAGCAGATATCCAAGCAACAGCCACCCGTCAACAATACCCACGAATCACATTTCTCACAAAATCAGTGTGCCTCACAGTCACAGCCCTTAAGGCCAAACAACACACCAGATACACTTGTTATAGGGGACTCAATTGTCCGGCACACTGACATCCTGCTCACCAGACTGAACAAGGAGAAGGTCACTGTAAGCTGCCTGTCGGGTGCCAAGATCTGCCACATAATGCAAGCACTCAGGTCACTCCAAAGCAAGTACAAGTATGACTCCGTCATTGTCCATGCTGGTGTGAATGACCTGAGATGTACCTCCCTGGACTACATGAAAAGAGACATAGAGGAGCTCTCTGACCATGTAGCCCAGGCTGGTATGACACTGACCTTGAGTAGCATCTTGCCCTCACCAAGAATGATGCCACAGTATAAAGACAAAATGATCAGTTTCAACAATTGGCTAAAGTATCGGTGTCATTCAAAGGGGATCCAGTGTCTGTCAGCTGGGATGACATGCTCGACAAGCCACGTTGCTTCGCTAGGGAGAGCTTGCACCTGTCACCCTTAGGCTTTTGTATACTGGCCAAGGCTCTTGCCACCCCCATAGTGCCTTTTTTAGGCAAGGCTCAAAGGACAAACCCACCTCCATAGGCAACCCAAGGATAAAAAAACTAAAGGTAATGCTACTCAATGCCAGAAGTCTAAACCTTAAGATGCACGCACTTGAGGCTCTCCTCAGTATGGTGAAAATCGATGTCTGTGCAGTAACAAAAACCTGGTTCAAGGCTCCTGAGAGCACCCCAGCACTACCTGGTTATAACTCATACCATGCGTTTCAGCCCCAAAACTCAGACCGAAGCACAAAAGGAGAGGGAGTATCTATATTCATCAAAGATACCTACACCTCCAGGTTAGTGGCACTGCACGAAACATCGGAAACCATCCATGTGCAACTAACAGCGGGCAAAACTGCCTTTCAGTTTGTAGCCTGCTACAGAACACCCTCCCTATTACAGGAACCCCACTTGGCATTCCTGAGAACACTGGAGAATATGAAGGTCTCTCCAAACACTATGTTATTGGGTGACTTCAACTACCCAAACATTGACTGGGAAAACTACTCAAGCCCAAACACCCTCACCCAACGGTTCCTTGAATTTATAAACTCTAATGCAATGGAACAACTGGTCACCACTCCCACAAGAGGGAACAACATATTGGACCTGGTCATCACCAACATGGGGACTCTATGTTCCACACCAGAGGTAAACCCCTCATTGGTAAGATCAGACCATAAACAAATTTCCCTGGACATCCATATCCCGTCCCCACCCCCAACCAAGGAAATCACTGTAAAGAATTTCTCAAAAGCCAACTTTGCACTTCTCAAGACTGAGGTGGAATCCTTCAAAGCCCCTGGGCCAGAGGATAATACAGCCCAATCCGCAGAATCCTTTACAAATGCATTCTATGAGCACCTGCAGGAATGCATGGATCGTGCTATCCCAAATAAAACCAAGACTCACTCCTCCAAAAACAGGAGACCAGTCTGGTGGACCCCGGCCATAAATAAGATATACAACAGAAGGAGGAAGCTACTACATGACAGAGCAAAATCCCAAAAAGGGAAGGCATCTCTGATCAGTATTAGCAAGAAAGTTCGATCCCTCATAAAATCATCAAAGGCCAGTTTCGAAAGAAAAATTGCCCTAGACACTAAAGATAATCACAAGGCCTTCTTTAGTTATGCCAGGAACATGGGCGGAAACTCCCAGATATGCTCTAAATTGTTGCATAATGGTACAAAATATACCGAACCTACAGACATAGCCAACATCCTGGCAGACAGATTCAGTGCAAACTTCTCCCCCCCTTCCCCCCAAAAGGAGCAAATGCCTATCCCAACTGAATGTAACCTCCCTGACATCACAGATGCACAGGTGAAAGCTGCCCCCTCCAAAGCAAAAAACACAGCATCTATGGGACCGGACGGTGTCCCAGGCTGTGTCTTACATGAGCTCCAAGAAGAACTGAACCCTCACATTAAGTCACTGTTCAATCTTAGCCTTACTACAGGATATGTACCCAAAGAATGGCATACAGCTACAGTGGTCCCACTCCACAAAGGTGGTGCCACAATGGACCCCGGAAACTATCGCCCCATAAGCCTGACTAGTCTGGTCTGTAAAGCTATGGAGCATATTATCATGGAACTCACAAACAAAGACATTGGGAGCCTCCAGACACTGGACCCTACCCAATTTGGCTTTGTTAAGGGCAGATCTTGCCTCTTAAATCTAGTTGATTTCTTTGAAACAGTTACCAAAGCCATAGATGAGGGCAAGGTAGTCCACACAGCCTACCTGGACCTCGCAAAAGCCTTCGACACAATACCCCACTCGGGCATCATAAATAAGCTTACCAGCTTAAATATCAACCCCTATATCACAAGATGGGTTGCAAACTGGCTCAGAGATAGAACCCACATGGTCAGAATCGCAGGTGCCATGTCCGAATCCAAACCAGTTACAAGTGGTGTCCCACAGGGCTCAGTTCTGGGATCTCTCTTGTTCGGTATATACTTCTCTGAGGTTCAGGCTAACACGGGGGGATTATGGCTGACAAAGTTCGCAGATGACTGCAAACTGGGGGCCATAATCGAATCTCCAGCTGACACAAGCATCCTCAAAAAGGGTCTCACAGAGACGGATGCTTGGTGCCAGAGCCACGGCCTCAAGCTAAATGCTAAAAAGTGCATAGTCATCCCCTTTGGGAAAAACAAGGTGCCCACAAATTACCACATAGGTGGTAATCCATTAAGTACGGAAGAAGTAATTAGAGATTTGGGGACCAACGTAGATAGTAATCTCTCCTTTGATAATCACGTTGCCAAAGGGGTTAGAAAGACCTTCTATATAGCCCACCTTATTACGAAAGGGTTCGCATCTAGATCAAGAGAGGTCATTGTGCCCCTCTACTCGTCACTCATCAGGCCCATAATTGAATACAATGCCCCTTTTGGGATGTACCTTACCCGACACCTGCAGCAACTGGAGAGACCCCAAAAGTACCTCACCAAGAGGATCATGGGCTACAAACAGATGTTCTATGCAGCTCGACTAAAGAAACTCCAACTCTACTCAGTTGCTTACCGCCTACTCAGAGGCGATCTATGCCTGACGTACAAAGCCATGTCAAACCCAGAATTAATGGACATGCTCCACCTCAAAAAATCCAAGTCCCTTAGAGCTACACGCTCCAGGGTCCTAAACCTCAGCACAAAAATAAATAGGACATGCTGGAGGGACAGATTCATTTCCCAGAGGCTCCCCTCACTCTGGAATAGAATCCCAATTCATGTTAGACATAGCCCCTCACTGACCCTCTTCAAGCGAAATCTGGACACGTGGATGGGAAATTGCAAATTCACCCCTGGGATCTCTTCTGTGTCCCTGCTAGACAGAGGCACAGTAAACTAATCTTAAAAGGGTACCTTCTGTGACCTACTTTACAGAGCCACAGTAGGCTAATCTAATAGGGAGGCATAAGCCAAATACACTCTGGCAGATAGTCTAGTATCTACCTATGAACCTATGAACCTATCACACTACCCTTGTACATATCCTGTACCACTCATACATACTTCTCTGCCACTCCAGACTTCCTCATACAATACCACAACTCCTTTCTAGGTACCCTGTCATATGCTTTCTCTAAGTCCAAAAAGACACAATGCAACTCCTTCTGACCTTCTTTGTACTTCTCCATCAACACTCTCAGAGCAAACATTGCCTCTGTAGTGCTCTTTCCTGGCATGAAACCATACTGCTGATTACTAATCGTCACCTCCTTTCTTAACCTAGCTTCCACTACTCTTTCTCATAACTTCATGCTGTGACTGAACAACTGTATCCCTCTGTAGTTACTACAGATCTGTACATCACCATTATTCTTAAAAATCGGTACCAAAACAGTTTTCCTCCACTCCTCAGGGATCCTTTCACTTTCTAAGATTTCATTAAACAATCTGGTTAAAAACTCCACTGCCATTTCTCTTAAGCACCTCCATGCTTCCACTGGTATGTCATCTGGACCAACAGCCTTTCCATTCTTCATCCTCTTCATAGCTGTCCATACTTCCTCCTTGCTAATACATTGCATTTCCTGATTCACTATCTCCACATCATTCAACCTTCTCTCTCTCGCTCATTCTCTTCATTCATCAGCCCCAATAAAGTACTCTTTCCATCTGCTCAACACACTCTCCTCACTTGTGAGTACATTTCCCTCATTATCCTTTATCACCCTTACCTGCTGCGTGTCTTTCCCAGCTCGGTCCCTCTGTCTAGCCAATCGGTACAGGTCCTTTTCTCCCTCCTTAGTGTCCATCCTTTCATACAGCTCTCCATATGCCTTATCTATAGCCTTCGCCACCTCTCTCTTTGCCATGCATCTCATCTCATGTCTACTTTCTTCATCTCTTTGACAATCCCACTTCTTCTTCGCCAGACTCTTCCTCTGTATACTCTCCTATACTTCCTCATTCCACCACCAGGTCTCCTTGTCCTCCGTCCTCTGTCTAGATGTCACACCAAGCACCTTTCTTGCAGTCTCTCTTACTAGCTCTGCTGTAGTTACCCAACTATTCGGTAACTCTTCCCTGCCTCCCAGTGCCTGTCTTAACTCTTCCCTGAACTCCACCTCACAATCACCCTTTTTTAACTTCCACCATTTAATCCTTGGCACTTCTTTCACACTCCTTCTCCTCTTCTTGATCACCAGTGTCATCCTACAGACCACCATTCTATGCTGCTTAACTACACTTTCCCCTGTCAACACTTTACAGTCTCCAATCTCCTTCAGACTGGCTTTCCTACATATGATATAATCCACCTGTGTGCATCTTCCTCCACTCTTGTACGTCACCCTATGCTCCTCCCTCTTCTTAAAATACATATTCACCACAGCCATGTCCATCCTTTTCGCAAAATCCACAATCATCTGACCTTCTGCATTCCTCTCCTTAACACCATACCTACCCATCACTTCCTCATCCCCTCTGTTCACTTCACCAACATGCCCATTGAGGTCCGCTCCAATCACTAGTCTCTCACTCTTGGGTACACTCACCACCACTTCATCCAATTCACTCCAAAACTGTTCTTTCTTATCAAAACTAGTATTGTTGTTTTTAGAAATAAAGAATATTTTTGTCACAGGGCATTATTGTTGTGAGTAAAAAAATATGGTGTATGTAGCTTTGTGTTCCAAGTGTTTTGCTTTTTACATAGAGAAAACTCAGAGGATGCTTAAAAATCAAATTTATAAACACATGTAAGATATACAAAAATCAAAGACCACAAGTGCCTTTTTCAGACAAGAAAATAAAGACCACAGTTTTGCTTTAGTGATGGAGCAACTAACAAAAGACAACTGGGGTCTTGTTATAGAAGAACATCTTAATAAATGTGAATTAAAATGGCAAATTCTACTTAATGCAATGTGTTTTCCAGGTATGAATGATTCAATGGCTATTAATTCTGTTTTAAAGTTGAAATAGTATGACGCTACATACCTTATTGTTATTTTTATTTTTATCTTTATGTATGATTTTACCTTGCAGTCAGTTTTAATTGGTAGGTTGGGTCTAATATTGTATCATGCGATTTTAATTATGTATAAATGAAGTGTCATTAATAACAGATTTAGTTCTGAGGAAGTTCTATGTGATGTACAGAACCAAAGCGCTAAACTTGTTCTAATAAATTTTGAGTTTGGAATACTTTTGCCTCCTTCTTGGTACCACAGAATTTATCAGTTTGTGTTTTGTGTGTTTCTGTGGACTATTCAGTTTTACCAGTACATCTTGGGAGTAGGTATGAGAGCATCTCTTTTTTTGGATTGTTTTCTTGGTATGCACTGCAGATGACACAGCTCTGCCTTACTTGTTCTGAGTCAACATTCATTAGTAATACTTAATATTTCTTCTTCTTCTTTGTAATTTACTATTCCCAGATGTAACACGATTCATTTATTGCTTCAGGCATGCGTCTCTTTTGTTCATTAGGAAGTATTTTTAAGTTTTACAGTAAGCTTTGGACAAAGCTCTTTTTTTTTTCCTTGAAGAAAAATAAGACTGAATTTCTATCCTTTCTGATGATTTTTGTTCAGGCCAGCTTCTTCTGTAACTATATTTAGTAGTTAATATCCAAACACCTGTGAATTTTTTATTTTTTTTTTATTTTTTTTTGTACTTGTGTATGGTAACTGCAATATTACAAACAGTAGCAAGATCTCTTAACAATTGGTTATGCTTCTTTGCTAAATATGATCTCTTGACAATATATACCAAATATGATTCATGCTTGGTGTTTATTTTGTTTCAAATCATAATTTTTAGATTGTTACATCTTCTGAAATCTTAGTGGTGTGGTATGCAACAACTTTCTCAAAATGTTTTGCAAAGATTTTGTGCTCTCTTGCCACCTAAACTTTGTAGCATAGAATGTCTAACATCCATGCAGGATTGCCAAGAGTCCCATCACTGAGCATACCTCTTCTGTGTATCTGTAAATGCTGCCAACCCACAGGCAGCTGATGCAATCTCTTATAGGACTGCTTACCCTACAGTATTCTGACTGGCATTTACTTGCAGTATAACTGGCCATTTTGTCTATCAGTTAGTACAGATAATTAAGGCCCTGAGATGCTAACAGCCTACTTTTTATACCAAAGATACAGGGCTTGATTCTGTCCACCTCAATTCATTTAATCAAACAGTGCTCTGAGTAACCCCTAAAAAGGATAATTTCAGTGGGGTTACATGGTTACCAGCTGTCTAAGATAAACGTTTTAATGCTGGTACATCAGTCACTAGTTTTCTGAGTATTTCAAAAGAGATTTCTTGTCAACAAATCCATTACCAAGTTACAGCTTGTTGTAACAGCCCTCTTAGAGACATAGTTCTGTCAGACAATTGGGTTCAAATGATTGAAAAATGCTGTATATTTCCTAGAATCCCCAGTGATGCATGCTTATTTTATAGCACTGGCATTTGCATTGTCCCTCTGATATTAGAATTTGACATATGCATTTCATATGTGACTCTTTTTTATATTTTCTGTTATTCAGCTTGAAATTATGCTGCCTTGCACCTGCACTGCTCTGCTGTTATGCTCTTGTGCCCTACTCCCACTTTAACATACCACCAGTTATGTTTATAATGCATTTTAATCATTTAAGTTATGATGTAACTGTTCTTTTTTTAGTTATGTTTATAATGCATTTTAATCATTTAAGTTATGATGTAACTGTTCTTTTTTTAGTTATGTTTATAATGCATTTTAATCATTTAAGTTATGATGTAACTATTCTTTTTTTAGTTATGTTTATAATGCATTTTTATCATTCAAGTTATGATGTAACACTTCTTTTTTTAGTTATGTTTATACTGCATTTTAATCATTTAAGTTATGATGTAACTGTTCTTTTTTTAGTTATGTTTATAATGCATTTTAATCATTTAAGTTATGATGTAACTGTTCTTTTTTTAGTTATGTTTATAATGCATTTTAATCATTTAAGTTATGATGTAACTGTTCTTTTTTAGTTATGTTTATACTGCATTTTAATCATTCAAGTTATGATGTAACAATTCTTTTTTTAGTTATGTTTATAATGCATTTTAATCATTTAAGTTATGATGTAACTGTTCTTTTTTAGTTATGTTTATACTGCATTTTTATCATTCACGTTATGATGTAACTGTTCTTTTTTTAGTTATGTTTATAATGCATTTTAATCATTTAAGTTATGATGTAACTTCTTTTTTAGTTATGTTTATACTGCATTTTAATCATTCAAGTTATGATGTAACAATTCTTTTTTTAGTTATGTTTATACTGCATTTTTATCATTCAAGTTATGATGTAACTGTTCTTTTTTTAGTTATGTTTATAATGCATTTTTATCATTCAAGTTATGATGTAACTGTTCTTTTTTTAGTTATGTTTATAATGCATTTTTATCATTCAAGTTATGATGTAACTGTTCTTTTTTTACTTATGTTTATAATGCATTTTTATCATTCAAGTTATGATGTAACTGTTCTTTTTTAGTTATGTTTATACTGCATTTTAATCATTCAAGTTATTTTATTTATTTATTTACTTTATTTACATTTGTGGACTGGGAAATTCTGACTGCACGCAGGTCCTTTTTTAGCAGAGGCCCAGGGAGAAAAGCTCCACAAGTAATGTTAATACAATCATAGTTCCTGATGAAGAACATAGTACATACAGTAGACACATAACATCTGTGCCATCTAAGATGGCATGTAATCCAAGAATTAAATAGCAGTTATTAACATTGTTACAGTACCTGTAAAGCGTTCCGTCAACAGAATGCCGAAAAACCAAAAGTGAAGAACGCTGACTCCATGGACTGCAGGAACGCTCATTGCCCACAAACAATATCCAAACCACTTGGGATAGTGCAAATAAAGTGTAAAAGCACACCAACCACTTGGATGGTTAAAAAGTCTTGTTTTAATATTCCTTATGAGTTAAGCACTTTCACTCACACAACTGTGAGCTTCATCAGAACAACTTTGAAAAAAATAAATGCAGTTTAAATACTCCATTTGGCGCCAAATCTGAAAGTATTTAAAGTGACAATGGCGCACGAAAAATTCCATACTTAAAATACTTCGTACATTTCACCTAATGTAATTTCAAGCACATATTTACAAAGAAACATCCTATGTTATAATCACTATTATAAAATTAATTATTAATATAATATCAAAAAATTGATAAAAAAACAAAAGAATGAAAAGTGGGATGTACGCCACCCTTTAGTAAAATATGACAACCATCACTACATTCAAATACGTTATTTACTGACACATTCTAATTATTCTCATAGAAAATAACACATAGATCCCCTACAGATGTACATACTTATTTTAAAAAATTAATTGAAAATTGATACAACCATCAGACATATAAAGTGATATATGAGAATCTTCGTATACTATATACAAAAAATGGTTTAGCAATGACATCCGTGTGTGTCTTAAGCTTAACCTTATTTGAATTCTATGATATAAAATGTGTTGTTGAATTTACTTAATGGATAACAATGGTTTGATAGTTAGGTGATCGTTGAGTCCCGGAGGGGTCGAGTCATCAGTGAATAGCTACCACCATAATTTCTTATAAGCCAAAATAGCCTTAATGTTGCCTCCTCTAGGATGAAGGGTAACATTTTCCAAAATGGCAAATTTAAAAGAGTGCTCTATCCCATGCTTCTCTACATGTCTGTAAAGAGCATTATTCACATCCTTCCTGTGATTTTGTTTGTGGGCAGTGAGCGTTTCTGGAGTCCGTGGAGTCAGAGTTCTTCACTTTTGGTTTTTCAACTTTGTTACAGTAAGAAATTACAGCAGTATTATAAATAATAAGCATACAAGCATCAGAGTTGGCTATAATCAAAGGTAGTTAGTGGGGTGGAAGAGAGGTTGAGGGTAGATGGAGTGGGAGATGCTAGTGAGGAGAGTTACAAGGGCATAACCAGCAGTTTTTTTGGTGAGCTTTAAGTACAACTTTGAAGTGGGTGCATGATGGTACAGAGGTGATTGTGGGGGGGGGGGTTCCATAATTTGGCTATTGAGCTGGAGAAGAGTGCTTCTCCAGCAGAGTTCCTGTCTCTAGTTATCTGTAATTGATTTTTGTTGCTGGATCATAGTGGTCTGGTGGTGAGATAGGGCTGAAGTAGATTTTGGAGAGATGGGACTTTTAGAGGATGGTTTACTAGTTTGTGGGCAAGTGAGAGTTGATACCACTGAAGGAGGTGAAGGAGTTCTAGCCATCCAAGTTCAGCAAGTGAGAGACAGTGGTGACTACGGTTGGATGCCCCGGTGGCGAACTTGGCAATTTTGCTGTAGCAGGTCTTGAGTTTATTTAGCTCGCTTTCCCTTAAGTTGGTACATATTGGAGAGGCGTAAATAAGGGTGGAGATAAGGTGGGAATTTGCAACTGAAATCCTGGCTGCTTTGGTGAGGAATTGCTTATTTCTGTATAAGGCTCCTAGTTTTTTGTGGACTTTTTTTATGGTCATGGATATGTGAATGTCAAATATGAGATTATTGTCTAGCTCAACTCCTAGCAATTTGGTGTGATCTGTTGGGTGGATAGTGGTGTTGTGTTTGGCTGTGATATTAAAGTGAGAGTAGGTTTGAGTATGTTTGGTGGGTTGGAAGATGAGGAGTTTAGTTTTGTTTGGATTGAGTATTAACTGGGCATCAGATAGCCAAGTTTCAACAGAGGAAAAGGCATCCTGTGTGACATTTTGCTGTTCATGTAGGAACTGGGCTGAGCAGATGATGGTTGCGTCATCTGCATATTGTATGAGAGAGCCATTTTTGGTGGCAGTGACTAGATTATTGGTGAAAATGGAGAAGAGTAAGTGTCCAAGGATGGATCCTTGGGGAACACCAGTAGAAACAGGTAGTTGGGGAGGTATGTCATTCTGCCATACAATGGATTGCCGGCGGCCAGTCAGGTAGCTCTGAAACCAGTTGGTAACTGATTGAGAGAAGGATAGGTTATTGAGAATAGAGATGAGTTGTTTGCATGGGACCATGTCAAATGCTTTAGATAGGTCTAGGAGAGTTGCAGAGGAGAGATAGCCATTGTTTATATAGTTATATTTATAATGCATTTTTATCAGTCAAGTTATAATGTAACTGTTCTTTTTTTTAAGATCCCTGTTGATGATGGAATATCACTTCAAAGCCCAATGAGTTGACACTGTCCAATTTTCACATTAAATTCTTAAAAATTGGAATTTTCCTCATTTAGCTTTATGCACTAGAATCCCTGGTTTGCATCAATACTGAAAATAATTTGCCATTTAACACTGTTGAGACTTCTAAGTAATGGGTAATGCTTCATTTTAACTTCTTTATTTTCAAATTTTGCAGATCAATACATCAATACAGATGGAAATCGTATCTTGCTTTACAACAATAACCATACTATTCACCCATTCTGTTGCCTTTACTTGCATTTTATGGTGGTGGCTTTGTATTTGCTGCATTATTTGATCTAATCTACTTCTGACAGCTATAGCACTTTTCTTAGATAATGTGCTTCTGGTGGTTGCCTTACTGTTTGTTACTGGATAGGTGATCGGTGTTCAGGAGGCTGAACCTAAACATTGCCCATATGCTGTCATAGTGGCTAGACTCCGAGAAGAGTGAAAAAGTGAGCATTGCTTTTTCCTCACTATCGGTTCTCTGAGTTTGGAGGATTTTGGAGTTAGTATGTTTACATTGCTTTTCCTCAGTATTGGTTCTCTGAGTTTGGGTGATTTTGGAGTTAGTATGTTTACAACTATAGCTATTTGAATCTATGAATGTATCATTAAATATCGAGCACTCCAAAGAGCGAATATGAAAAGTGCGACCTTTTTAGATTGAATCTAAAAACAAAATTATACCTGCCTTCTGCTAACTATATATATATATATAGATCACACAACAACAATGGCAAGGTAAATTCCCAAACCCTGTTGTACAGCTAACTTGTATGGAAAGTAGCTATAGATATAGATATAGATATAGATAAAGATGTAGATATAGATATAGATATAGATAAAGATGTAGATATAGATATAGATATAGATATAGCTAAAGATGTAGATATAGATGTAGATGCATATTTCATGCACATACATATAACACACACTTAGAAACACTTTCATTTATTTAAGTAGCTTGTAGTGCATACTGTGACAATTGTTTTAGCCAGCTTGGATATTTTAGGAATCATTTGGAACCTGGAATGTAGTCTATAAGATTCCTACTTGAATAGTTTTGAATGGCAGCCAGGAACTATTTTTTTCTTCATTTGAATGATTAGCAACAATTCCAGTTTTCCTATTTAAATTCTAATTCATGTAGGATATTATGAATTAAAGAAGGAGAAGTCCAAGACATTAGCTCCATCAGTGTTTTCAAAACAGTAATATAACTGATGTTTTCATTTTTTCACATATTGTTTTGTGTTAAATCAAATTTATTTTCCAATATCTTTAAGAATTTCCACTGATAACATTTGTATTACTGTTGAGCTTAGACATTAATGATAATGTAATTTTCATGATCCGACCATTTTATTTTGCAATCATATTTTATTTCCATTTCACAAAGTCTTAGAGTGTGACATTTGCTAATATTAAAGCTGAGGGTGTAATCATTCAAAAAGCATGATGTGACTACACAGTGGTAAACAGCACAATGGATTTACTATGATATATTACAATAATGGGAATTGAATATGCAGGAGTAGCAGCACTGAGTGATTATGCCTGGAATACTACTGAATAAACATCTCTTATTTATTTATTGATTATTATTTGATTACTTGGAAAGGCCAACTAAGTAGATGCACATTTTCTGCACAGGCCTGGGGAAGAAAAGCACTAAAGTATTACAAAATATATAAGAACAATAATTTTACAGTCTTCAAAAATAATATAAAAACATCTACAGTTTAAATATTTATATCAAATTAGGCAAAGCATGAAAACATTGGTTAGGAATACATACAACTTTTATGACAATGATTTAACATTTGAAACGTTTTAGTCACTTTATAGAGAAATTGAAGATAAGTTAGTATATTACAAACAGGGAGATTAAGGAGGTATAAGGTATGAATAGGTATCTGCTCATATATAGGGATCTTGTTTATCCTGGGATTGAACCAGAACAGAGCCACATTTTGAATAGGAAGTCTTTCAGAATGATTTTAAAGTGAAGAGAAAAAAAAGATACATGGTGATGGAAGGGCTTACACTCATTGGTGCATCAGAGTTAGTGCTAGTGGAGACAATGTCCATGTCCTGGGTGTAAGTCAGGAGAAAAATGGTAGTCTGGTGAGCACAGCTGCACATACTGGACACTATGTGACACACACAGAGGTGTAGCTAGCTCACCTTGTGCCCTGGGCTGGTCCCAAAGAGTTGCACCCCACCCTCTTAGATGTTCAAGTGAAGAGAAAAGAAAGGATGAAAGATGTCTGCATGCAAAACTGTAGGCTTTGTACAGTACAATACTCTATGTATGCTCCAAGTTCTTCAAGTGAAGAGAAAAAAAAAAGATACATGGCTATTCAGTCTTGCCCCATGAGCCAATCAGGTCCCATTTCTGTACCTTGCTCCTGACCCTCCTCCTTCCTGACATTTTAGTTAAAAAAAGAATGCTATAACAATTAGGTTTTAGTTAAAAAATGTTTAAACTGTAGCAAAATGCTTGCTACAATTTAACAAGCAGTTGCTGCAGTTTAGACCACACAGAAAGTGCTATAGTGCTCTGATGTGACCATCAATACCATACCAGCATTTAAAAGCCGTTATGTATTAAACAGCAATTCAGATTGGCCAACAGTGCCCCTCAGCACTTTGTTTCCAAGGAAGTTGCCCCTTTTTCCATGCCCTAGCTACACTCCTGGTGATATGCATCAAAGGCAGCAATGTGGCATGATGCAAATGGTCAGCAGTGTGCTGCACTTGTTCAGTAGCATGGTGGAGTTAAACAGTAGTGCAGCCAGGCTTTACAGTAGCCATGCTTGCATGCACATTATTAGACCTCCAAGTCTAGGAAGGGGTAGACATATTCATCATAGAGTGAACTATGGCTGGTAACACATCTTTCAATAGGTGCAGTTTAGAGATTATCATGCATGATCACCTCATTAGTATAATTACTGCATAACGAGGCCTGTATTAGTGTGATAAAAAAGTGTTCACTAAATTTCAGTAAACTTTGTCATGACAAGGAACTTAGAATCAGAACTTAGTGAATATCAGTATGCACTGCCATATAAGTAAACTGACAACAGACTGGCACTGACCTCAGGACTGCAATGACCACACAAGGGTACATGGAAGCAGCAAATCAGAGAACTGTGTGAATGTACACTGCACAGTAAATGATAAAATGATAGAGGATTGACATGCTGTGTAAGGGTGGGTGTTCTACCTGTCAGGGTACAAAGGGCATGGTGGGACAAGTTACAGACCGGTTGGGGGGCACAACTTAACAGGGTACAGGAGACATGACAGAACAGATTGCACTGCTGCTGTACGGCTTAGCATGCCAGGACAGAGGGGAAAATGGTCAGGCATGGTCATGTGCACATAGACTGCATGACATACTACAAGGGATATGAGACCTCCAGTATACTAGGCACAGACTGTGCTGTTTGCAATTGACAGCAAGCATGTGTAACTTGCCCACTGTTCCCACACTATGGCATACTGTCTGAATGGTTACACTATAGCAGCACACAAGGCTGTGGTGACAGAAAGGGGCAGGGGAAGTGTACTAATACCATTCTTGGCTGGCATGAATAGTCATACAAACGCACAGTGATCCACATTATGACCCACTAGAGTAGACATTTTGTTATGGGATAGAAAGAATAGTAACGTCTGGAAAATTTCACCACAGATAAGACAGAAGTGCTACTACAGTTCTTGCACACTTTTACAATGCGTATCATTGAGAAGGACATGTCTTCTGGGATCACATGTGACAGGGACTGGTGCAGGATATTGATACAATAGACAACCAGAATAGGTAAACAGTGCAAGTCCAACACAGGATCATTGATATATTCCTGCACAGCAAGACCAAGAAACAAGAAATTGCCCTAGATAAGATAACCATTAGGGGTAGATTAAGATAACAGAGGCCCCACACATGTGGGGGAATTTCTGGTATTATTCACTGGGGAAAAGTGAAAAAACCTCATACCTGACAGTGGCTTAGATGTGGGAGTGGGAGAGCAGGACAGGTGATAACTACCACAGTGTCTGTAAGGGATGCACCAGGTGAGTAGCAGCATGTGCCATTCCTGTAGGTCAATGACATGCATCTGTGAAATGTGTACTCAGGCAACACATATGGGTTTAGGTAATTCAAGGACAGTGGGATTGTAACAGTACCATGCTGCACCACCTGTGCCTATAGGCAATATATATAATTGGGAATACAAAAGGGTTGGGAGGGTGGCCTAATGGTTAAGGTGTTTGCCTTACAAACACAAGGTGCAGGGTTTGAGTCTCACAAGGGATAATTGGCTAGGCTTAAAATTGCTCGCAAGGGCAGTTAGCTTAGTACTAATCTATGAATCTAATCTATGAAATTGGTATGCGATAGCCTGTCTGCTGCATGGTGCTGTAAGTCACAATGATGACCCAATATTTAAACAATGGTAAGTTATCTGTATGCATTCACAAGTCCGAAGAGGATCAAGTACAACAGGTCAGAACATGCTTGAGGACAGCTGGTCACTGGTGGTTGATGATGATGACAACATGTACATGTCACAGTCTGAAGATCACATGACACTACCAGGAATACCAGCAGTGGAGAGCAAACCCCCCATCAACCACAGCTGAGAAACCTGAGGAATGGCAAGATGATTTAAAATATATACAGGAAAAATACATTTTCGAATATGTACTTACACTTTGACAGTTGGCACCCAGTCTCCCAAAAGAAAGCAGTGGTGAAAGGACAAATGGTCCGAATAGCCCTTATGGTATCAGAATTTGAAACATTTATAACTGAAATCAAAACATTAGTTGAGATGTTTCTGAAGAGGGGCAACCCACCCGAGTTCATATTAAACATCAGAAACGAAGTTTATAACAAAAGGCAAAATGGGTTTTATGTCCCCATTTTTAAATACTCAAAATACAGATAGAGCAGTGAACCAGCATCCAATGGAGCTCATAAGGAACTTAAGTGTGATGTAACAAAGTTATGCATTAACATTTACAAAGTCAATATTTAGTTAATAGGAGACTGCTTAATATGTAAATGGAATATTTTTATAACTGATAGCTCCTTATATAACAAAGTAGGGGAGAAAGCAATCCTAGTGTTCAGGAAGGGCAGCTCATTTAAGGATTGGTTAGAGCGAGGTAATGTGAATGATGATAGGCTCATTAGTATTGGGAATGAAAGCACTTAACTAATTTATAACAAATACAGTTTTATTCAGCAAGCGTCTCTCTCATGTCGTTCTAAGTGCTACCGGTCGGTGTTGTATAAGTTTGTGATTTTCCTGTGGTTAACCAGTTTGTTTTGTGGATATGTTTTTGTTGTTGGGTGGTATGGAAAATGACACAGAGATCAATAGCCAAGATGGTTTAAAAATTATGGGAGATGTGTAGATATTATTACGTCAAGTCAGTCCATACTTCGAGGTGAGTGCACCCAATAGAAATAGCTAACAGGCTGAAATAAAAGGTGTACATTCCAGTGGCAATAGTTTAGGACTCCCATTAACTTAGGATACTTCATTCGTCAGGAAGCAGAGTGGAAGTGGAGTTTTGAATCTGTGTGGAAAGTCAACCAAATCAAATTTTCGTCTGCACAGAAAAGTAATCTCAATGGCTCTGGGTCTTGAGGATCAATTAAAGAACAGTTGGTGGAATTTGAGAGAAAGCTATTCTTTTTTTTTTTTTTTAAATTACAACTCAAAAACATTTATTTACATAAAAATTTAGAACATAACCAAGTACCTAAGGGTCTTAATTTCTGGAGATTTCCTAACGGGATACAACCAGGTACTGTGTTCCACCGTGATTTAACTGAAGCCTTTGATAGAGCTGGGAGTAACTTATTAAGAGTAATAATAAAGCACAACAATATTCCAGTAGAGCATCTATTGAGAGCCATTGATTTATTAAATATGTCCATCACTAAGTTTTTTTTGTTTGACCATTTTGAATGTAATTGCAGGAACATTTTTCATTCTGTGGATAAAACTTGTGATGAAATTTTAAAAAGAAAACAGCCAATAATAAATCAGGAGATGGTTCCATCTGGTGAAGAAGTGAATAATTGTCAGCTGAAGGAGGTCTCTTTAGAATTAAGGCATTCAGAGAGAGTGCAGAATAAACACCAACAACCAACCACGGAGAACCATCAATACAATGAAGACTACTACAATCAACAGGGGGCCAGACCAAAGAGGAATTTTTTCAAATCAAATAGATACAGGAAGTAAAGACTGGCAGCAATGCAAGAGATTCATTGGAATCTCAGTCAGTTACGTTAATCAAGAATACATTACAAGACTTTAAAATTTATAATTTTCAAACAAAAATATCAATACACATCATGCTGATGTACTGTCTAAGGGGTTAACATTTGTACCTGCCGGGAGGGTGAATAGTTAACTCTTTGATTGATTTAAAAATGTTTACACTTAAGCTGAATTTGTTACTTTGGTTTTTGAATGTTAATTTAGCAGCTAATGTCAATAAACTAAAAAGATCTAGTTGTTTTAATCCTCCATTGAACAGTTACATCCTTATGTATGAAAAAGTTTGTGAATTTGAAATGAGGAACATTTTATGTCAACCATGTACAGATAAGTTCTACAACATGACTAGCAAGGAACTCAAGGTATTTAAAGAAGTTTGTACAGATAAAAATCTTAGGGTTATGAAACCCGGCAAAGGGGGAGGGTTAGTCATAATGAATGACAGTGATTACAATAATGAAATGAATAGGTTATTGATAGGTGAAGAGTATAGAAAAATATCTTGGGGCGAGATTAAATCAGCCATTCATAAAACAGATAACACATTGACTGATATGGTATGGCAGGGGCAGATTGAAAAAGTTAATTTGATTATATGGTAAATGAAAAACCTGTTATAGCTGGAATATTTAGAGTCCCTAAGATACATAAGAATATGGAAATAAAACCATTTGAGGCCCATCATGGGAGCCACTAGCTCAAAGATTTATTTTATAGCAAACTACCTTGATCGTTTACTAAAAGATACTTTGAAAAAAGTGATACGTATCTGCAGGGATTCTTGGTACTTCCTTGCTAAAGTCAATAACTTAGAATTCTTAATGGATAACATTTTTGTAACCATTGATGTAAACAATCTTTATTCTGTAATACCCCACAAAGTGTGATTAATGTGGTCTGAAGAACAATTTTTACATTTGTCAAAATTGGAAACAGGTAAGATCAATGCTGCAGTAGTATTCGTGGAACTGATTCTCAAAAATAATTTCATTTTTTTCAACAAATGCTATTATAAGCAAGTTACTGGTGTGACAACGGGGG
Source organism: Protopterus annectens (assembly GCF_019279795.1). NCBI lineage: Eukaryota > Metazoa > Chordata > Ceratodontiformes > Protopteridae > Protopterus > Protopterus annectens. Next base: position 1,088,930,711 of record NC_056730.1, on the reverse strand, counting down.
CAGCATGTGTCCCCAGTTTTGCCAACCTCATAATGACAATTTAAGAAATAAGTTTATTTTTAATAGTCAGTTTTAAAATTCTTGGATAAATTATACATGTTTTCTGGATGACATTTTTATTTTATGGAAAGATACCCAACCAAAAATTACATGAATCCTTGAGTTACATAAATAATACGGCTGAATTTTTGAAGTTTAGTTGGAATATAAATATGGATAGAATTGTGTATTTAGATGTCAGATTAACAAAAGACATCCCAAAGTCATGTTAAATTTCAAATATACATTGGAAAAATACATTTTCGAATATTTACCTACACTTAGACAGTTGGTACCTGTTCTCCCAAAAGAAAGCAGTGGTGAAAGAATAAATGGTCCGAATATCCCTCTGTGGTATCAGAATTTAAATATTCATAACTGAAATTGAAACATTAGTTGAGATGTTTTTGAAGAGGGGCTACCCACTCGAGTTCATATCAGACATCAGAAACAAAGTATATAACAAAAGGACAAATGGGTTTAAACTAGATATAGTAATGAACCTGCATCAAATGAGACTAATAACAGAACTTAAGTGTGATGTAAAAAAGTTATGTATTAACATTTATACAATCGATAGTAAGTTAAGAGAGACTGCTTAATATGTAACCGGAACAATTTTATTATGCATAGTTCCTTAAGTAACAAAGTAGGGGAGAAAACAATCCTAGTGTTCAGGAAGGACAGCTCATTTAAGGATTGATTAGAGCAAGGTAATGTGAATGATGATAGGCTCATTAGCAATAAAAATATGGGGATGTTTAAATGTGGATATTGTTCGCAATGTCCATATGTTAAAATAGTGGATCATTTCAAAATGAAAGAGAAAGTTTATAATTTTAAGAAACATTACACATGTAATTCAGATTGAGTGGTGTATTTAGCCAACTGTGAGTGTCCTGCATTTTATGTTTGAAAGACTTGCAGAAGGCTGAAAAGTAGAATTTATGAACACATGTTGGATGTAAGAAATGCAAAATCAAGGAATGCACTTTATAGACACATCCAATAATTTAAAGTACACAAGTTCAGTTTCTTAGTAATAGATCGTATGAAGTATGATTCAGGAGGTTTTGTTCTAGAACATTTAAATAAATGGTAACTAGAGTCACAGTTGAAATTAGATACCACAAGCTATCCAGGGTTGAATGATTCAATATTAATTAATTCCATGATGAAATTGAAATATTTATAAACTTGAAAAATTTAAATGCTTGAAATAAATGGAGGTGCTAGTTTTTTGCTAGTTTTTACAAGTTTTTCATAAGTTTGTTTGATACAATTAAAACTGATAGTATATTTTACTGGCTGATAAGAAACGTGTGGCTATAAGGTTTTATATTTAAACATGAAATTTGACATGGTTTGTTAGTTCTGATAAAGTTCCTCATGTAACTGGGAACAAAAGAGCTTAAGTAATTTATAATAAATACAGTTTTACTCAGCAAGCATCTCTTGTGTCATTCTAAGGGCTACAGTTTAGTGTTGTATAAATTTATGATTTTC